>NC_053028.1:228541479-228661466 GCF_003073215.2 Triticum urartu
CTTTTCTTTTTACCTTTTTCCAAGACGTACATAGTTGGTGCCATATCCCGTGGTTTACCTTCATTTTGCACCTGCAAATCCTGTCTAATACCCAGGTGTGTCAAATCAATCCTAGATTTTGAGGTATCTTTTGTCTTGCCTTCTATATTAAGAAGTGTGCCAATAATGTTGTCACATATATTTTTCTCGATGTGCATCACATCAAGATTATGCCGCAGATCCAAATTTTTCCAATACTCCAAGTCCCACAAAGTGGACCTGCGGGTAAACAATAATCTCTATTCTACCCTGCCACGCTTCCTTTTCCCGCTACCATTATTAGGATGGTTTCCTGGTGTAATATGCCTGACCTTCTCTAATTCCACTTGCAACTCATCGGCGGCGAGCCTCTTTGGCGCATCACAGTTTTCATGCTTTGCATTGAACACATGTCTTCGGTATTTTCTAGGATGCGGCTTGTCCTTGGCAAGGAAACGACGGTGTTCAATGTAACAGATCTTGCTAAGTATTGCGTATGACAGCGGATTCCTGTCACAGTGAACACATGCATTGTAACCATGTGTCGTTCGCCCTGACATAGTGCCCAAAGCCGGATAATCATGGATGCACCAAATTATAACAGCACGTAGAAAGAAATCAGCTGGTGGGCTTCTATATAGGTCTCGAGTGAGAACACCCCTCCATAGCTGTTGAAGTTCCTCCACAAGAGGCTCCATGAACAAATCAAAATCCTTTCCAGGAATTTTTGGACCTGGGATGAGCAAGGCCATCATGTAGTTTGATTCTTTGGTGCAGACATTTGGAGGCATGTTGTAAGGGATAACAAGCACTGGCCACATGCTATATGTGGCGCTCTGGTGGCCAAATGGGTTAAATCCATCTGAAGCTAAGCCAACTCTAATGTTTCTCGGGTCAGCAGCAAACTTTTCGTGCTTCTGATTGGAGCTTTTCCACTCACTACCATGTGATGGATGGCTCATTACATTCTGATCTCTGTACTCCTGGTTCCTAGAATGCCATAGTACATCCTCTCTTGTTTTAGCATCATGAAAGAACCTCTGCAATCTTGGTGTAATTGGAAAA
The DNA here is from genome assembly GCF_003073215.2 of Triticum urartu. Lineage (NCBI taxonomy): Eukaryota > Viridiplantae > Streptophyta > Magnoliopsida > Poales > Poaceae > Triticum > Triticum urartu. The sequence goes on from NC_053028.1 coordinate 228,542,563, forward strand.
TGTCTCAGAACATTATGAGGAATCCTCTTCACAGCATCGCCATGTTTCCATCTTGATGATTTGCATTTCGGGCATTCACTTAAGCTGGCATAATCCTTCCAGAACAGAACACAATTATTCTTACAAACATGGATCATATCAGATCCAATTCCAACTGCACGAAGGAAATTCTTCATTTTACTGTAGGTGTGTGGCAACTCAGACGCATCTGGGAAAGCTTTGCGGAAAGTAGCCAACATCGCATCGAATGATTTGTTGGTCATCCGCTCAGATGTCTTCACCTGAAGAAAGGTGACCATAGCTGAGAATACTGACAGCTTATTTCCTGGGGTGACAGCCACGTTGCATTGTTCCAACATGCGGACCCACCGTTTTTCTTCTGCAGGTGAAAGTTCACGGAATGCACGAGCATTTTGTAGCATTGTTTCAATGTTGGTCAAACTCAGTGGCTCCGCCACCACCACCTCCTCCTCCTCTTCCACCTGAGCATCAGGCAGATCAAGATGGTGATCTGCTACTTCCACGTAGTCAATAACATTGACGTCCACAGCTTCACCATGATGAACCCACCTAGTATATGTGACCGACATCCCATACAAGTGTAGATGATTTTGCACAGTTGACTGGGGTCTTGTAACTTAATTCATACAACTGCTACACGGGCAGAGCACATCTGATTTCGGACCACCATACTCAGCTCTGATAAAGTTCATGAAGTTTTCAACCCCCTCGACATATGCAGCGGAGAATCTTCGAGCAGAAGTTATCCAAGTCCTGTCCATTGATACATCTCCGTCGAATCTACTTTTCCAAACACTTTTGCCCTTGTTTTGGACTCTAACTTGCATGATTTGAATGGAACTAACCCAGACTGACGTTATTTTCAGCAGAATTTCCATGGTGTTATTTTTGTGCAGAAATAAAAGTTCTCGGAACCACCTGAAAATCAACGGAGAATTATTTTGGAATATATAAAAAATACTGGAAGGAAGATCCACGTCAGGGGGTCCTCCACCTGTCCATGAGGGTGGGGGCACGCCCTACCCCCCTGGGTGCGCCCCTTGCCTCGTGGGCCCCCTGACGCTCCACCGACCTCAACCCTGACTCCATATATTCACTTTCGGGGAGAAAAAAACTAGAGAGAAGGATTCATCGCGTTTTACGATATGGAGCCACCGCCAAGCCCTAAAATCTCTCGGGAGGGATGATCCAGAGTCCGTTCGGGGCTCCGGAGAGGGGAATCCGTCGCCATCGTCATCATCAACCATCCTTCATCACCAATTGCATGATGCTCACCGCCCTGCGTGAGTAATTCCATCGTAGGCTTGCTGGACGGTGATGGGTTGGATGAGATTTATCATGTAATCGAGTTAGTTTTGTTAGGGTTTGATCCCTAGTATCCACTATGTTCTGAGATTGATGTTGCTATGACTTTGCCATGCTTAATGCTTGTCACTAGGGCCCAAGTGCCATGATTTCAGATCTGAACCTATTATGTTTTCATGAATATATGAGAGTTCTTGATCCTATCTTGCAAGTCTATAGTCACCTACTATGTGTTATGATCCGGCAACCCCGAAGTGACAATAATCGGGACCACTCCCGGTGATGACCGTAGTTTGAGGAGTTCATGTATTCACTATGTGTTAAAGCTTTGGTCCGGTACTCTATTAAAAGGAGGCCTTAATATCCCTTAGTTTCCAATAGGACCCCACTGCCACGGGAGGGTAGGACAAAAGATGTCATGCAAGTTCTTTTCCATAAGCACGTGTGACTATATTTGGAATACATGCCTACATTACATTGATGAACTGGAGCTAGTTCTGTGTCACCCTAGGTTATGATTGTTACATGATGAACCGCATTCGACATAATTCTATATCACCAATCCATTGCCTACGAGCTTTCCATATATTGTTCTTCGCTTATTTACTTTTCCGTTGCTATTGTTATCATCACTACAAAACACCAAAAATATTACTTTTGCTACCGTTACCTTTTACCACCGTTACCATTACTATCATATCACTTTGCTACTAAACACTTTGCTGCAGATATTAAATTTCCAGGTGTGGTTGAATTGACAACTCAACTGCTAATACTTGAGAATATTCTTTGGCTCCCCTTGTGTCGAATCAATAAATTTGGGTTGAATACTCTACCCTCGAAAACTGTTGCGACCCCCTATACTTGTGGGTTATCATCCCTTTGTTAGACATACAAATTAGTTCTTCTACTAGATATTACAGGAAAAACATATATGCTTTTTTATGAATTCCAGAAGAAAATACCTAGGTCGATGTCTAAAGCTATGGCAAATATTTGGACGAGCAGATCTAAGTAACGAAATATATGTAAAGCTAATTCAACAAACAGATTTGAGTCCGAAAGTATGGCAGGCTGTTTTAGTAGTCAATGAGGCCGAGCACACAGCCATCGAACTATCGATGGCCATCGCAGCAACAAAGATCGAGTATAAAACGGGGTAGAATTATTTCACCTAATAGACTGGCTACTAGACCATGGCAATCTACGTCACAATAAAAATATGGCAGGATATTTTAGCAACTAATCGGCCTTGGCATGCCATCTCAGCTAAGCAGATTGAGTGCAGAACATGGCAAGGAAGCTTCTTAAGCAGAGCATATTGACTGTAAACTACTTCGGAAAACAGTGAGATTAACAGCGTCTATCAGCTAACATTCAGGGCTACACCAACATGCACAGGGCCTCAGTCTAGAATGCGCATACTGTGGGAGAAGCTGACCGCCATGCATCTCCACACGAACGTCGCCAGCAGTGGCGGCGCTGACCGCCGTGCGCCTCCACAAGAACGTCGCCGGCGGTGGCGACGCGGCTAGAGGACGACAGTCTACGAGAGCGTACTCTGGGAGCGAGAGGATCGCCGTGCGTCCCCTCGATGAACCGTGACGCCGACGTATCGGCGTGGTGGGGAGGGCGGCTGTTGGCAGAGCGAATGGAGTGGAGGGGGACAGGGGAGGGGGTTTGGGGAATATTATTGGCTAGTTGACCGAAGGGCAGTTGAATCTAGGATTTGGGGGAATTTTTGGGTGGGGGGGGGAGGATTTTCGCGCGGTGGGCGGGGGAGTTTGGCGCATGGTCGGTTTCTCCAAGTGCAGTCCCATGTGTCAGTGAAGAGGCAAGCCGAAGCGCGTTCCGTTTGTGTGAGCCGTGTGCGGGACCGAACGTGTGTGGGGTGCAATGCGACCGCGACAGGGGTGCTGTGAGTGTACCGCCTTTTTTCCTTTTAAACTAGGTGCTTGTCCCCCTCAAAAAAACTTGTTGCTTCGCGCGATCCATCGATACTACTACTAGTAATCCGGTAATCCCGACTAAAACGACGCGGCCGGGTCTTTTCCCGCGCGATATGCTGGGAGGTTCGCTTAGTTGGTTTTTACGGACGAGTAATGCTACACCTACGTAGCCCCAGTTACGTAATTAACATAATGTGAAACGTGTGAGATGTTGATTGTATATTGGGGGGAGGGAGGGGCCCACCACCATGAAAATCAGGGGAGGAGAGAGAGAGGCAATTTACGTTAACCCTTTCGTAGGTTCCCGTAGATGTAGAAAGATGTGAAATGCGTGAAAGTGCATTTGCAGATAAGGCCTTCCCTTGTTCATCCTTTTTTCCCACTAGATCTTGATCTTCCGTGCAACGCACGGGCATCTTGCTAGTACTCCTACAATATAGTATATTATTGTGAAAGTTCATATACACCGACCGAGATTAATGCAAACACGACAGATTTTCATTACATTTGGAACTTTTATAGGACAGAAAAATAAAAGAAACCCGACCCTAAACCTATTCTACGGCGGCGACCGATGTCCTCCATCTGCGATCTCCATATACGGGGGCGGGGTTCAAGTCCCGTGAAGTGAAGGTGCGGTCTCCGGCGAGGAAAAGTAGAACATGGGAGATGGACCGACCAGTTGGCACACCATGCCCTGCCGCCTCCCATGCCCTACTCATCCTCGGAGGAGTCCCCGACCTCGGCGGTGCCGGACGTTGCACGGCGGCAAGTAGGACGCGTGGCTGACGGTGCTCCCGTCGTCGGCCGCCAGCGTGGCCATCGCTTATGCGACGACTTGAGCGAGGGTGGCGACCTCGAGCTCCATCCCCGAAGACAAGCTCTCCCGCAGAGCGTTCGCGCTTGCGGTCATGGCGGATGTGGTGCTAGGTAGGAGGACGATGCGCTATGGTGTGGAGGTTAGCTGGTCGTTGCCGCTTTAAGTAGCGCATTCGGTGAGGCCAAGCGTCCTGGTGCGTCATTAAGTCACCGGAGTTGGTTCCTCGGGCACCGAGCCTCTTAACGACGACATACGGATGGACGACATGAATGCGGGCAGCTGGCGCCGGCTGGGAACGCACCGCGCGACAGCACGAGGGACGAGGGTTTTTGGTGTGCCAGGGTGGCAACGTTGGAGATGCCCTTTGCTCACATGCGATCGACGCATGTCATTGAAAAAGCAAGACGACCCGGCATGGTCTCAGGTCTTGAAGATGCAGTTGGCCGCGCTACAACACTCCGCGGACACGTCCCGGCACCCCGTGCATCCTCGGCGAGCCGGGTGTTGGGGTGTGTTTGGATTGTGGCCAAAGTGCACCTTACCAAAATTTTGGTCATGACCCAAAGATTGGTCTTTGTTTGGATGGTTGCCATTTTTTTGGCATGCCAATGAACTCTAGCCAACTCTAGTACATTTTTATTGCCGATGTCGGCCAAATCATGGGCAACCAAAACCTCAACCAAAATTTTGGCTACCCAATGCTTTGATGGGGCAACCTTGGGCACAAACCAAACATACTATTGGTCGTGCCACAACACTAACGCCACCCTTGGCACACTATAACCGACCGTGTCTAGCGACGATGAGCGTGTCGCTCACCGCGGTCGCCGTGTCCAGAGGCGGTGCTGGAGCTGCGCCACATTGTTGGCCCCCACGACCCACATGAACGGTTGCCGGTGGCGTGGAGGTCGTGGGCCAGTGTAACATCCCAAATTTCCAATTTGGAATGTTATGCATTAGATCATAATTGCATATCATATTTTAATGCATTTTGGTTTGATCCTAGAAATTCTACGTAACTCAAGGACCCGTGGAGAGAGTTGGGGATTTCGTTATTTCCATATTTGAGTTTTCTGAAATTTTGAAAAGAGGATCGTTTGATTTTAATTGTTTTTTCTCTTCAAATATTTCTTTTATAAAAATAGAAGAGAGGGGATAAAATGACTTTCCCAAAATAAAGAAATATTGGAGATTTAATATTGAAATCAAATAAGATTTTATTCGGAGTTTTTATGGCTATTTTATTTGAATTAAGAAAAAAATGTGTTTTTTTCAAAATTGCGGTGTAGGCCCAAATAAATGTTCACCTTGAACGGCATATTTTTAGAGGACGGGAAAAGTTTATTTCAGGATTTTTGGAGTCCGTTTAGTATTTCTTTTCTTTCTTTTTCTGCATGTCGGATTTTTTAAAAAAGGAAACCGACTCCGACCGGGACTCCGCCCGGCCGGCCCTTTTTAAGACGAGGCCGCCAGCCCTGCAGCCCACCCCGTCGCCCGCGCCTCCCCAAACCCTAGCTAGCCGCCGCCACCGCCACCGCTGGGTCGCGCTCCGCGCTGACCCGCCGCCGCTGCCACCCCGCCGCCTCGTCGCGCCGCCCCGCCACCTCGCCGTCGCCGCCTTGCCCCGCCGGAGCCGCGCCGCCGCCCGTCGACCCGCCGGATTTGGAGGTAGCCGCTGTTTTCTTTTAAACCGTTCGGTTTTATTTCGAAAACCCTAGTTTCTGTTTTTTATTCGGTTTAGATCGATTTTTTTGGTTAGGTTAAATAGCGGATGTTCGTCCGTACGTTTAACGAACGGTTTTCGCCCTTTAGTCACAGACAGCGAACGTTTGTTCGTTAGCCTGTTGGTTAGTTTTTATTTTTCTCGGGTTTTATCACGATTATTTTCAATCGTGATTTCTGATCCGATTTTCGTTTTAATTTATCTTTTCGCTTGTTTATCGGAATCAGGTGATTCAAGAACCTAGATCTTCGTCTCGAAGCCCTCTTTCTGTTTGACCAACTTGAACAAGATTTTGAAACAGTAAAAATTGACTTTAGTTCAGATTAGTCATCGAATCTTGTTTCTTTCGCAGTTTGTGTTTCGTTGCTTCATTCGATTTGATTATGCTACCCACGACAGCTTAAAGCCCATGAGTTGAGTTATGCTACCCATGATTTGGAGTTAGCAGCCGTTGTGCATGTGTTGAAGACATGGAGACATTTTCTCATCGGAAACCATTGTGAGGTGTACACGGATCACAAGAGTTTGAAGTATATCTTCACACAGAAGGAGTTGAATCTCAGAGAGAGGAGATGGTTGGAGCTCATTAAGGATTATGATATGAAGTTGCATTATCATCCCGGAAAGGCTAACGTAGTAGCCGATGCGTTGAGTCGCAAGAGCCATGTCAATACACTCATGACCGGAGAGTTACCCAAGGAGTTAACAGAGGATCTTCGTGAGTTATGTTTGGAAATAGTTCCGAGAGGTTATGTAGCAGCATTGGAGATTTAGTCTACCTTGATGGATAAGATCAGGGAAGCCTAGAATACGGACAAGGAGATTGCCGAGATAAAGGAAAGAATGAGAAAAGGAAAAGCTAAGGGATTTTGTGAGGATGAGCACGATACCCTATGGTTTGAGGATCACGTTTATGTGCCTAATGATCCGGAGATCAGGAAGTTGATTCTGCAAGAGGCCCACGATTCCCTGTATTCGATTCACCCAAGAAATACCAAGATGTATCTGGATTTGAAGGATAGTTTCTGGTGGACCGGAATGAAGAAGGATATTGCGGAGTATGTAGCAGTTTGTGATGTATGTCAAAGAGTGAAGGTAGAACATCAGAAGCCAGCGGGATTGCTACAGCCATTGCCGATACCCGAATGGAAGTGGGATAAACTAGGCATGGACTTTATCACGGGATTACCCAGGACTCGTTCAGGCTATGACTCGATATGGGTTGTAGTCGATTGTTTGACGAAGGTAGCTCATTTCAAACCAGTGAAGATCACCTACACCAGTGCTAAGTTGGCAAAGATATACATAGCTAGGATCGTATGTCTGCATGGAGTTCCAAGGACCATGGTATCAGATAGAGGAACCCAGTTTACCTCAAAGTTTTGGAATCAGTTGCATGAAATTTTGGGAACCAGGCTAGAGTTCAGTACAGCCTTTCACCCGTAGACAGATGGACAGATTGAGAGAGTCTATCAGATTTTGGAGGACATGTTGGGAGCTTGTGCGCTAGACTATGGATCTAGTTGGGATGACAATTTGCCTTACGCAGAGTTCTCTTACAACAACAGCTATCAAGCCAGTTTGAAGATGGCCCCTTTCGAAGCTTTATACGGAAGGAGGTGCAGGACACCGTTGTTGTGGGATGAAGTTGGAGACCGTCTGTTGTTCGGACCAGATTTGATTAAGGAATCAGAAGAGAAGGTTAAATTGATTAGAGATAGACTGAAGGTAGCTCAGTCCCGACAAAAGAGTTATGCGGATTCAAAACGCAGGGAGGTAGCCTGTGAAATCGGAGACAGAGTGTATCTTCGGGTATCACCACTCCGAGGAGTTAAGCGCTTTGGAGTTAAGGGAAAGTTAGCGCCACGTTTTGTGGGACCATACAGAGTTTTGGAACGTATGGGAGAGGTTGCTTATAAGTTGGAATTACCCGAAGGATTGTCAGGAGTTCACGATGTGTTCCACGTTTCTCAGTTGAAGAAGTGTCACGCAGAGATGGCTGACATTCCCCTGAGAGATACAGTACCGCTTGAGGCGATTCAGTTGGATAATGATTTGACCTATGAGGAGAAGCCAGTCAGGATTCTTGAATTTGCCAGCCGAGTTACCCGCAGCAAGGTTATTAAGTTTTGCAAATTTCAGTGGAGCCACCATACCGAGGACGAAGCCGCCTGGGAACGAGAGGATGATCTTCGCAAGGACCACCCACACCTATTTTCTAGCCAACCCGAATCTCGAGGGCGAGATTCATCTTAAGGGGGGTAGGTTTGTAACATCCCAAATTTTCAATTTGGAATGTTATACATTAGGTCATCCCTGCATATCATATTTTATTGCATTTTGGCTTGATCCTCGAAATCGTAAGCAACTCAAGGACCCTCAGAGATAGAGTTGGGGATTTCACTGTTTTCATATTTGAAATTTTATCAAATATTGAAACAAGGATTTTTGGTTTTAATTGTTTTTCTCTCCGAAAATATTTCATGTTAAAAATATATGAGAGGAGATAATATGACTTCTCCAAAATAAATGAAATATTGGATGAAAAATATTAAAATCAAATATTTGATTTTATTCAGATTTTATTGCTATTTTGTTCGCATTGGAAAAATTGCACGTTCTCAAAATTGCAATTTAGGGCCAAGAAAATGTTCATCTTGTTCCAAATATTTTATTTAGACGGTGAAAATTTGTTTTGGCATTTTTAGATTTTTATTTATTTTTCTAGGATTTTTTTCGAAGCCAAACCGAGCCAGGCCGGCCCAACCGGCCGGCGCCGCCGTCTCCCTCCAGGAGACCGCGACCGCCACGCCGCCGTCGCCGAGTCCGACCGGGACTCCGTCCCCGCCACCGCCTTGCCCCTTCCCCAAGCCGCCCCGCAGCCCCCCTCTTAAATACCCCGCCGCCGCCCCGAATCGCCACCACCGCCCGCCGCATGCAGCAGCGCAGCAGCAGCCGCCGCCGCCCGCCGCCACCTGCCGCCCCTCGCCTCGCCGCCCGCAGCGCCGCCGCCGCACTTCCCCGCCGTCGCGCCGCACCGCCCGCCGTCACCGCCGCCCCGCAAGCCCACGCCGCGCCGCCGGAGCCGCCGCCTAGCCGCCGGAGCCGCTGCCGTCCGATCCGATCTCGTCGTTTGGTTTTTTTTGTTTAGGTAAAAACCGTCGGTTTTTCTTATAAAACCATAGGTTTTTTATTGATCGGTTCGCTGTTTTTATCGATTTATTTACTTAGCGGATGCTCGTCCGTACGTTCATTTTAACGAACGGTGTTCACTCGTTAGCCGCAAACAACGAACATTCGTTCGTTAGCATGTTCGTCAGTTTTTCTTTTTCTCGGATTTTCCGCGATTATTTCCGATCGCAATTTCTGACCCGATTTTCGTTTTAGTTTATCTTTTCGCTTGTTTATCGGAATCAGGCGATTCAAGCGCCTAGATCTTCGTCTCGAAACCCTATTTCTATTTAATCAACTTGAACAAGATTTTGGTACTATAAAATTTGACTTTAGTCCAGATTAGTAATCAGGTCTTGTTTCTCTCGTAGTTTGAGTTTCGTTGCTCCGTTTGATTTGATTCTTTTTGCAAACCGGAGTTCTTAAGTTGAGCTTTCTGGTTAGATCTTCTTATTTGAGTTTTATCCATGCTTCTTTGATTGATTGCTTATGTATGCTATTGTTTGTTTCCGATAGAACACCCGGAGTACGAAGCATGCTACTACGAGTCTCTAGGTTTTGTGGATCATCAGCAAGGCAAGTAACACTTTGATCATCCCTTTATCACCCAGTTTTTATGCATTAGGTTCAACCCTCACACATTGCATGGTTAGGACTTGATAACATGTGGGATTGGGAAGTAGTTGATGAGGTAGAACCTATTGCCCTATTATTATCAAACCCCTGGGAGTTACTTCTGTGTATTGCTTATATTGCTATGCTATGCTCGTAGACATGGATTGGGTTTGAGTGAAACCATGACAGATGTGAGATTGTTAATGAACAGTTCAACGTAAGGTGGCAACTTTAATACACATCTGGGTGGATTGCTTGTCGGGCACCTGGAGAATCTAGTGTTGTCCTAGGAGCCACCCAGGCTCAAAGGGAACTGAGATATTTCATGCTAGAAACTTCCGTGTGCAGCCACAAGCTATTATGGGCTCTAGCATAGTTGAGTAAGTTGCGTGAAGCTCTTGAAGAGGTAGACTAGCAGGTAGTGGGTTGTAGGTGGTATAGTCTATCCGGAGTACAGAGTTAATGCTTCTGAAAAACTATGTCTCGGTCGTCCGTTTCTCAAACATCATGTAGTGCGAGAAATCCAACGGAGGAGATCGAGTCTTGTGGGGAAAAGTGCACAAACCTCTGCAGAGTGTACAAACTAATCATGGTTAGCTATGTCCCCGGTTATGGACATCTTGAGTATCTAGTACTTGGATCATCATATGTATCTCATCACTCTAAAATTAATATTGTTGGGTTGATAATTACTTTTAATTGGGATTGAGTTGGAGAAACCTTCTCAATGATGTTTCAACTACCATGATAGTTAAATAAAATCTATGCCTTTGTTGTAGGGAAAAATTGGCTTTTCGCAAAACTTTAACCATAGAGCTTTCCACCAGCCAAATATGCATATAGTGGTAGCATTATTCTGTTCTTGCTCTACTGTGTTACATTGCCAGCATATTCCATGTGCTGACCCGTTTGGGGCTGCAACGTATTATGTTGGAGACTTTTCAGACGAGGAGTAAGGTTTGTTAGGTCGTTGCCGTGCAGCTCAGCTATGCCGTTGGAGTTGATGGACTCACTTTATCTTCCAAGCCATCCATTGTTATCGTACTAGATGGCCTTAAGCCATATTTATTGTAATAAGTTCTCTTTTGAGACATCCGATGTAATAAGTGTGTGATTGCTACTCTGTTATAAATCCTTCGAGTACTGTGTGTGTCAGCATTACCGATCCAGGGATGACACTGAAGCACATAGACTTGACCGTTTGAGGTCGGGTCGCTACAATGATCAAGTTACCGCTCCTCAACTCACTCCTGAGGAGGAATTGGAGCGTCGTGCCGCCAAGATTGCATCCAATCTCACTACCAAGGGTCATCTCATGACGAATGTGCTTGGAAGCATACGAAAGGGGGTAAACACTCGTAGACAATTAGCAAACTATTGTGAACATCACGTGTTTGTTTCTTGTGTTGAACCCCAAAAGGTCTATGAGGCACTCGAGGATCCAGATTGGCTTAATGCCATGCATGAAGAACTCAACAAATTCGAGCACAACAAGGTGTGGAGATTGATGCCAAGGCCAATGGGGAACCATAATGTCATTGGAATCAAGTGGATATTCAAGAACAAGCAAGATGCTCATGGGATTATCGTCCGCAACAAGGCTCGGTTGGTAGCACAAGGCTACTCCCAAGTCGAAGGTATCGACTATGGTGAAACCTTTGCTCCCTTTGCTCGCCTTGAATCCATTCATCTATTGATTGCTTATGCTTCTCATCATAACTTTAAGTTGTAACAAATGGATGTGAAGAGTGCTTTTCTTAATGGTCCTATTAATGAGTTGGTGTATGTCAAACAACCCCCGGGGTTCGATGATTGATACGACTCTGTCGTATCTACATTTCCAAACACTTTTGCCCTTGTTTTGGACTCTAACTTGCATGATTTGAATGGAACTAACCCAGATTGATGCTGTTTTCAGCAGAATTGCCATGGTGTTATTTTTGTGCAGAAATAAAAGTTCTCGGAATGTCCTGAAAATCAACGGAGAATTATTTTGGAATATATAAAAAATACTGGAAGGAAGATCCACGTCAGGGGGCCTCCACCTGTCCACGAGGGTGGGGGCACGCCGTACCCCCTGGGCGCGCCCCCTCCCTCGTGGGCCCCTTGACGCTCCACCGACCTCAACCCTGACTCCATATATTCACTTTCGGGGAGAAAAAACCAGGGAGAAGGATTCATCGCGTTTTACGATACGGAGTCGCCGCCAAGCCCTAACCTCTCTCGGGAGGGCTGATCTAGAGTCCATTCGGGGCTCCGGAGAGGGGAATCCGTCGCCATTGTCATCATCAACCATCCACCATCAAATTTCATGATACTCACCGCCGTGCGTGAGTAATTCCATCATAGACTTGCTGGACGGTGATGGGTTGGATGAGATTTATCAGGTAATCAAGTTAGTTTTGTTAGGGTTTGATACCTAGTATCCACTATGTTCTGAGATTGATGTTGCTATGACTTTACTATGCTTAATGCTTGTCACTAGGGCCCGAGTGCCATGATTTCAGATCTGAACCTATTATGTTTTCATCAATATATGAGAGTTCTTGATCCTATCTTGCAAGTCTATAGTCACCTACTATGTGTTATGATCCGGCAACCCCGAAGTGACAATAATCGGGACCACTCCCGGTGATGATCGTAGTTTGAGGAGTTCATGTATTCACCATGTGTTAATGCTTTGGTCCGGTACTCTATTAAAAGGAGGCCTTAATATCCCTTAGTTTCCAATAGGACCCTGCTGCCACGGGAGGGTAGGACAAAAGATGTCATGCAAGTTCTTTTCTGTAAGCACGCATGACTATATTCGGAATACATGCCTACATTACAATGATGAATTGGAGCTAGTTCTGTGCCACCCTATGTTATGACTGCTACATGATGAACCACATCTGGCATAATTCTCCATCACCGATCCATTGCCTACGAGCTTTCCATATATCGTTCTTCGCTTATTTACTTTTCTGTTGCTATTGTTATCATCACTATAAAACACCAAAAATATTACTTTTGCTACCGTTACCTTTTACTACCGTTACCACTACTATCATATTACTTTGCTACTAAATACCTTGCTGCAGATATTAAGTTTCCAGGTGTGGTTGAATTGACAACTCGGCTGCTAATACTTGAGAATCTCCTTTGGCTCCCCTTGTGTCAAATCAATAAATTTGGCCTGAATAGTCTACCCTCGAAAACTGTTGCGATCCCCTATACTTGTGGGTTATCAAGACTATTTTCTGGCGCCATTGCCGAGGAGAATAGCTCTATTCTTTGAGTCACTTGGGATTTATATCTGCTTATCATTATGAAGAACTTGAAAGATCCAAGAACCAAGATTTATCCCTCAACTACAAGGGGACGTAAGGAACTGCCATCTAGCTCTGCACTTGATTCACCTTCTGTTTTGAGTAAGCTTGCGACACCTAAACCTGCTTCAGCTATTAATTCTGACATGTCGCATGTTATTGATGATGCCACTTCTGCTATGCATGATACTTATGATGAAACTACTTCTACGCTTGATACTACTGTGCCACTTGGTGAATTTCTTGATGAACAACTTGCTAGGGCTAGAGAGAATGAAATTATTGAAACTGATAATATTGATGAAAGTGATGATGAAGATTCTTCCCTAGATATAAATTACCTGTTGTGCCTGAGGGCTATGTTGTGGATGAAGAAACTGCTAGAGATTTTCTTGCTTGGAATGATAGGAGTGATCTTAAGAAATTATTAGCTAAGCTGAAACAAAAAACTCTGAATGCTAGAATGAAATATGATCCTGCTTATGCTACTTCACCTATCTTTGTTACTGATAAGGATTATGATTTCTCTATTGATCCTGAGATAATCACTTTAGTTGAATCTGATCCTTTCTATGGCTATGAATCTGAAACTGTTGTGGCACATCTTACTAAACTAAATGATATAGCCACCCTGTTCACTAATGATGAGAAAACTCGCTATTATTATATCCTTAAATTATTTCCATTCTCAGTAAAGGGTGATGCTAAGATATGCTTTAATTCTCTTGATCCTGGTTGTGTGCGTAGTCCCCAGGATATGATTTATTATTTCTCTACTAAATATTTCCCTACTCATAAGAAACAAGCTGCTTTAAGGGAAATATATAATTTTGTGCAAATTGAAGAAGAGAGTCTCCCACAAGCTTGGGGGAGGCTTCTCCGATTACTTAATGCTTTGCCTGATCATCCTCTCAAGAAAAATGAAATACTTGATATCTTTTATAATGGACTAACTAATGCTTCCAGAGACCACCTGGATAGTTGCGCTGGTTGTGTTTTCGGGGAAAGAACTATTGATGAAGCTGAAATTCTATTGAATTATATGTTGACTAATGAAAATAATTAGACACTCCCTGATCCAATCCCTGATCCAATTCCTGAACCAACTCCTAAGCCAACTCCGAAGAAAAGGGGTATTCTATTTCTCAGTCCTAAAGATATGCAAGAGGCAAAGAAATCTATGAAAGAAAAAGGTATTAAATCCGAAGATGTGAAGAATTTACCTCCTATTGAAAAAATACATGGTCTTAATTTGCCACCTGTTGAAGAAATACATGGTCTTGATAACCCGACACAGGTAGTAAAGGTAAATTCTCTCTATAGATTTGATGAAGTGATATTACTCGTTATAAGTCTGCTAGCCAATGCTTAGATGAGTTTGATAATTTTATTGTTAAATAAGAGAACTTCAATGCTTATGTTGGTAGACAATTGAAACATAATGCTTATATGATTGAACATCTGAGTGATTATATGGCTAATGTTAAAGGTGAACTAAAACTTATTAGTAAACATGCTTCTATGGTTACCACTCAAGTAGAACAAGTACTTAAAGCTCATAATGATTTGCTCAATGAATTAAATAGTAAGAAAAATGATAATGTTGTTAGAGTTATGACTAGAGGTGGTAAAATGACTCAGGAACCATTGTATCCCGAGGGCCATCCTAAGAGAATTGAGCAAGATTCTCAGAGAAATAATATTGATGCACCTAGTCCATCTTAGAGGAAGAAAAAGAAAAATGATAGGACTTTGCATGCTTCTAGTGAACCTGTTGTAGACACACCTGAGAATCCCAATGATATTTCTATCTCTGATGCCGAAACACAATCTGGTAATGAGCATTAACCTAGTGATAATGTTAATAATGATGTTCATGTTGATGCTCAACCTAGCAATGACAATGATGTAGAGGTTGAACCTGCTGTTGATCTTGATAACCCACAATCAAAGAATCAACGTTATGATAAGAGATACTTTGTTGCTAGGAAGCACGGTAAAGAAAGAGAACCATGGGTTCAGAAACCCATGCCTTTTCCTCCTAAACCATCCAAGAAAAAGGATGATGAGGATTTTGAGCGCTTTTCTGAAATGATTAGACCTATCTTTTTATGTATGCGTTTGACTGATATGCTTAAAATGCATCCTTATGCTAAATATATGAAGGATATTGTTACAAATAAGAGAAAGATACCGGAAGCTAAAATTTTCACCATGCTTGCTAATTATACTTTTCAAGGTGGAATACCTAACAAACTAGGAGATCCCGGAGTACCAACTATACAATGCTCCATTAAAAGAAACTATGTTAAAACTGCTTTATGTGATCTTGGAGCCGGTGTTAGTGTTATGCCTCTCTGTTTATATCATAGACTTGATTTGAATAAGTTGACACCTACTGAAATATCTTTGCAAATGGCTGATAAATCAACTTCTATACCTGTCGATATTTGTGAGGATGTGCCTGTTGTGGTTGCAAACGTTACTATTTTATCGGACTTTGTTATTCTTGATATTCCCGAGGACGATAGTATGTCTATTATTCTTGGAAGACCCTTTTTGAATACTGCAGGGGCTGTTATTGATTTCACCAAAGGCAATGTCACTTTTCATGTTAATGGTAATGAGCATACGATACACTTTCCGAGGAAACAACCTCAAGTCCACAGTATCAATTCTATTGGAAAAATTCAACTATTACTCTTGGAGGTTTTGAATTTCCTCTTCCTACTGTCAAGAAGAAATATGATATTCTTACTATTGGGGACATGCATATCCCTGTTGAGGTAACCTAGTGTCATTCGAAAATCTCCAGTTCCATGTTATTCAGAATGAGTTTGTTAACAAGACCTGATCAACCTTGTTAGTGGATTCCTTTTGATGAGCATGAGATGGATGAATTTAGAAAACACAACTCTCTGTACCCTCTTTTTAATTTCTGTTATTTATATTAAACAAAGCAAAAATAGTATTTTTCTGTCTGTTTCCTGAATTATCCATGCAATAAAAAATACCCCGAAAATAAAAGTTCTCCAAATGCCCTGAAATTTAAATATGATTTTTTCTGGAATATTTGAGAATATCTGGCACTGTGAACACAGCAGGGGGAGCAAGCACCTGGCCACGAGGGTCCAGGGAGCGCCCACCCCCCTGGGCGTGCCCCCTGCCTCATGGGCCCATAGTGGCTCCCCTCCACTTATTCCAGCTACCACACACTCCTTCCTCCCAAAAATCACCAACCAGCTCAAGCACCAGTTCTAGCTCATTTTGCTGCGATTTTCGATCTCCTTGCTCAAAGCACCTCTCACAAAACTGCTTTGGGGGATTGTTCCTTGAAAAATATGAAGAGATTTTTGAGGGGCTCTTCGAGCCGAAGCTCGAAGGATAAGCAAAGTGAAGAAGAAGAGAAGCCCAAATATAATCTGCCTTGCACCACGGAGGTTCGGCCGTGTGAATGGCCTTGTGATGATTTCTTGAAAGCAACCGGGATTTATGATGATTTTTATGAGTTGGCTGAGAATGCAGGCCTCACCGACTTCCTCCGCGACCAACACGAACAGTATCTCTTACTCACTAATATCTTTGTGCAAAATTTTCATTTCCATTCTAGGAGGTCACCACCTACGGTGGATTTTTATTTATATGATGAGTATAAGGAGATGACCCTTCGTGAATTTTGAGAGGTTTGCAAGTTGCCGTTTTCGGGCATCATAGAGGAACCACATTGTGACGATGTGGATGGGTTTATTGATACCATTGCTGTAGGGGAAACGAGGAAGGTTTCTGATGCATGAATTACTAGCATACACTTTCCTATTCTACGTTACTTTGCTATATTTGCTAGTAGATGCTTAATTGGGCATGGTAACTGTGGAAACCTGAGTGCCCCTGATATTTTTATTTTATGCCATGCCTTATTTCGTGATGACATATTTAGTATGGGCGCTATTGTTGCAAAGCGGTTAAACCTTAACCGTACTAAGGGCCCCATCTTGGAAGGCATCTTCGCCTCGCGCCTCGCTGCATACTATAACATACCTATTAGGCATTTATGAGAAAGAAGAAAAATTGTTGCCTCCTATTTATCTAGACTATAAGAGTGTGGAAGCACATGATTTTATTGTTAAGAATAGGGAAAAGGCGCTTAAGTACAAATTAATATTTGGTAAAAATCATCCTCAGACTATTACCTTGCCTGCTCCTTCCTTGTTTGATTTATCTGCACGCAAGTACCTTGTTCCGTTGGAGGCCATTCACGCCCACCGGAACCCTACATCAGCTACAGATCCAGAGCCGGAACCACAATTTGATCCTCCATGAGTGTCTGATTACCAGTGGCATCCTGAGGTGATTGCCAACCAGTGGCAATCCGAGGCTTCTTCACAGTATGACCCCAACTATTACTTTGGATATCCGCCTGGCCAGCCGTGGCCATAGACCAACTTAGGCCAAAAGCCTAAGCTTGGGGGAGTACGTATTTCTCACCGACATTACATTCATGTTCACACACTCATTGCTAGTTGTCGGTGCTCATACTTTTTCATTGTATCATCCATGCTAGTTTATTTTCCCTTTTCTTGTTTTCTTCTTGTGTGTTTGAAAAACCTTAAGAAAAACCAAAAATAATAGTTATAGATTTTAGTTAGTTTACTTTTCATGCTGTAGTAGTAGTAATTAAAAAGAAAACCCAAAAATATTTCTCGTTCTTCTTTTGCTTGTTGGGAGTTTTCCCGTGTAAATAGTTTCGTTTCTTTTCTTTGGGGGTCGAGAGGAGAAGACCATAATTAAAATGTTAAAGTGGCTCTTATATGCATTATTGTTGATCTAACAAAGAGCCCATATTACCTTGTCTTCTCTCTTGAATTGAATGCTTGCAGATTCCAGCTTAGTCCAATGCACATGCACTATTATTATTATCCACACTATTCGGTTGTGCAAGTGAAAGGCAATAATGATGATTATATGATGAACTTATTGAGATGAAAAAAGCTGGTATGAACTTGACCTCTCTTGTTTTTGTAAATATGATTAGTTCATTGTTCCTGATTCAGGCTATTATTAATAAACATGTTTGCAATGACAATTAGAGATTGTAGTTGCTTATGCCATGCTTAATTAGCTAGGAGCTTATAATGGTTTACCTTGCGTGCCAACATGCTACTAAAATGGTTGTGATGTGGTATGATAGGGTGGTATCCTCTTCTGAATGATTCGAGTGGCTTGACTTGGCACATGTTCACGCATGTAGTTTAATCAAAATCAACATAGCCTCTACGATATTTATGTTCATGGTGCATTATATCCTACTCATGCTTGCATTCGGTGTTGATTAATTTTAATGCATGTTCATGACTGTTGTCGCTCTCTAGCTATTCGCTTCCCAGTCTTTTGCTAGCCTTCACCTGTACTAAGCGGGAATACTGCTTGTGCATCCAATTCCATAAACCCCAAAGTTATTCCATATGAGTCCACCATACCTACCTATATACGGTATCTACCTGCTGTCCCAAGTAAATTTGTATGTGCCAAACCCTAAACCTTCAAATAAATATCCTGTTTGTATGCTCAAATAGCTCATGTATCAACCAGGGTTGTCCGTATCTTCCATGTTAGGCGGGTTATTCTCAAGAGGAGTGCACTCCGCTCCTCACTCACGAGAAAATGGCTGGTCACCGGGATGCCCAGTCCCATGTTTATGCAAACTAAATCAAAATAATTGCAAACAAAACTCCCCCTGGGACTCTTGTTAGTTGGAGGCACTCATTGTGTAACGCCCTCGATGCGGCTATATCTCCCACGTGTCGAAGCACGACTTAGAGGCATAACCGCATTGAAAGCAATGTCGCAAATGAGGTAATCTTCACACAACCCATGTAATACATAAGGGAAAAGATACATAGTTGGCTTACAATCGCCACTTCACACAAATACATGAATAAAGCATTACAACATCCAAATACAATCAAGGTCCGACTACGGAACCAAAATAAAAGAAGAACCCCAAATGCGACAAGTCCCCGATCGACCCCAACTGGGCTCCACTACTGATCAACTAGAACGGAACAACACAAAGGACAAGATCTTCATGGAGCTCCTCCTTGAGCTTGGTTGTGTCACCTGCTTGGTAACATCAGCACCTGCAAACTGGTTTTGAAAGTATCTGTGAGCCACAGGGACTCAGCAATCTCACACCCTCGCGATCAAGACTATTTAAGCTTATGGGTAAGGTAAAAGGTATGAGGTGGAGCTGCAGCAAGCGACTAGCATATATGGTGGCTAACATACGCAAATGGGAGCGAGAAGAGAAGGCAAAGCACGGTCGAGAAACTATGATCAAGAAGTGATCCTAGAACAACCTACGTCAAGCATAACTCCAACACCGTGTTCGCTTCCCGGATCCCGCCGGAAAGAGACCATCACGGTAACACACGCGGTTGATGTATTTTAATTAAGGTCAACTTCAGGTTTTCTACAACCGGACGTTAACAAATTCCCATCTGCCCATAACCGCGGGCACAGCTTTCGAAAGATCATATCCCTGCAGGGGTGTCCCAACTTAGCCCATCACAAGCTCTCACGGTCAACGAAGGATATTCCTTCTAGCGGGAAGACCCGATCAGGCTCGGAATCCCGGTTACAAGACATTTTGACAGGTAAAACCAGACCAGCAAGACTGCCCGATGCGCCGACATCCTGATAGGAGCTGCACATATCTCGTTCTCAGGGCAACACCGGATGAGCGCTCCGTACAACTAAAACCAGCCATCAAGTTTCCCCGAGGTGGCGCTGCAAAGGACTCTAGTTCGGACCAACACTTAGACAAGCACTGGCCCGGGGGGTTAAAATAAAGATGACCCTCGGGATGCGCGACTCCCAAGGGAAAAGGGCTAGGTGACGAATGGTAAAACCAAGGTTGGGCCTTGCTGGAGGAGTTTTATTCAAGGCGAACTGTCAAGGGGTTCCCATTATTACCCAACCGCGTAAGGAACGCAAAATCCGGGAACATAACTCCGATATGACGGAAACTAGGGCGGCAAGAGTGGAACAAAACACCAGGCATAAGGCCGAGCCTTCCACCATTTACCAAGTATATAGATGCATTAATTAAATAAGATATATTGTGATATCCCAACAAGTAAACATGTTCCAACAAGGAACAACATCTCCATGTTCCAACAAGGAACAAAACTTCAATCTTCACCTGCAACTAACAACGCTATAAGAGGGGCTGAGCAAAGCGGTAACATAGCCAAACAACGGTTTGCTAGGACAAGGTGGGTTAGAGGCTTGGTTCAACAATATGGGAGGCATGATAAGCAAGTGGTAGGTATCGCAGCATAGGCATAGCAAAAGAGCGAGCAACTAGCAAGCAAAGATAGAAGTGATTTCGAGGGTATGGTCATCTTGCCTGAGATCCCGCAAGGAAGAAGAACGAGTCCATGAAGAAGACATACGGACGTAGTCAAACGGGTCCTCACAAACGCGACGTTATCGGAACCAACCCGAAGAAACAACACCGGAAAGAAGCAAACAACATGGTAAACAACCAACACAAGCATGGCATGATGCGCAAACAAGTATGATGCATGTCCGGTTTAATGATACATGGAAAAGTGCACAAACAATCCTACAGATTAAGTGGAGCTCAATATGCAACTCCGTTGCATATTGACGAAACACCACATTCAAGTTATTTAGTTCGATCTCGGTTAGGTACTCAACAAAATTAAATGTTTGTTAACATGGCAAGAGGTGAAGCATATGAAAAACTACCTATCTAGGCAAGTTTAAATGAGGCCGGAACAACAAACTACAATTCCGATAAATCCTCATGTGCATTAGCAATTTAATGCAACAACAATTTTTAAACATATTAAATGTTGTTATCATGATGCGGATGTCATGTTCAAGTTTATGCAATTTTAAGAAAATGTTATCAAGAGCATATTATGAAGCATTT
The DNA here is from genome assembly GCF_003073215.2 of Triticum urartu. NCBI lineage: Eukaryota > Viridiplantae > Streptophyta > Magnoliopsida > Poales > Poaceae > Triticum > Triticum urartu. The sequence continues at coordinate 228,563,435 of NC_053028.1, forward strand.
GTCATCGTGGCGGAAATGAAAGGGGTACCACGACAACGAATATGAAAATGATGCCACGGCAACATATTGATTATCCGGTAGCCCACGGGGATACCAGTGCAAAAGGAAGTGACGGGAGCGTGCAAAAGATGGTGGGGTGATCCCGGTAACCGGGTTCCCACATGTCGGTGGCAAGGCAAAAGATGGGCAATGTGCACCGACAATTCGAGCATGGAGCAAGCACGAGCATCGCGTACATCACACATGCATTCGTTCATGGGCGGTCGTCTCGGGGTTATACCTTCGAAGCGTGCATTTTCGGAGCGGTTCGAGTTCGGAGCGATGTAGAGGAAGTAGACGTTCACGAGACGTCGTGGAAGTAGTGGTACACGTTGTCTTGTCGAATCAACGGCGGCGGTAGTTGTACATCTTGTAGTGGAACTTGGGCATAGTGGTACACGGCGACAGTAGTGGTACACGTTTTCATAGATGTTCGGGGTCGTCGATAGAGGTACTTGTCGCATCGCCGAACGTAGTTGACCTCGGCATATCCGAAGGGGTACTTGTGGTCAACGCGGCCTCTAGTGTACTTGTCGGTCCAGCAAGCGTAAGCAATTTGGGGTGGTCACGGTCTCGGCAACAAGTCTTGGCGTCCCAAAACTTCAGGAGCGGAGGTACACACAGGCAGCAACAACAACAACAACAACGCTGAGGTCTCGGTCATGGCCATGCCAGGAGACAACAGTGGCATAGCCGGCTTGGTGTGTTTGAAGTGGACAACATTGGGGCAACAGGATGAGCAGCGACAACTATGCAAGCGGGTTCCCAAGCAAATAGAGGCAAGAAGAGGACCAGGGACGCGACAACTCGTTGGACAAGGCATCGGGCAGCAGCACTGGCGCCCTTGGCGGCCGCCGATGATGGAGTCAAGCAAAGAAGGGGTCGCGTCCAGAGGAGAGGAAGGCGGCCGGGAGGCAGCGGATCCGGGTGAGGGGAACCCGTTCCCAGCATTGGAGGCCTTGAGCGGAGGTTTGGTGGTGCGGAGGAGCCGTGGAGGCGATGCAGGCGATGGAGACAGGGAACGGTGGGAGCAGAAGGAGCTCGCGACGACACATCAAACGGGGAGGCCCTCGAGCAAAGGATCGGGCAACATGGAGGGGCGGCTGCAGAGCAGCGGCAGAAGGGCGCGACGACGGCGGAGTCTCAGCGGCTGCGGCAAGGGAAGAAGGCGCGGGCGACATGGAGGAGGATTGGGATCGAGCCGAGGCTTCCCCTGGCGGCGCGATCGGAAGGAGGACGAGGGGGGTCGAGAGAGATGTGGCGAGCGAGTGGGGATCGGGAACGGGGTGGCGGCGCTGGAGGAGGGATCGAGGGAGAGAAGTGGGATCGGGCTAGGTTAAGAGGAGGCCAGCGGCTGGGCCTTAGGAGGGTTGGGTCAGGGAGGCCGGCCCAGTTGGAGATTGTTGAACTTATCTCCACTGTTTAGAAAAGAAAAAAATGGAGAGGAAGAGGAAGAGAAAACAAAATATTTGAGGGTCCAAATATTTTCTAAATGAGCTGACAATTAACAAGTAGCCACTTGGCAGCATAATGCCAAAGTGCCACAACTTGAAAGGGGCCATGCGGAGAAAAGATCATGGATGCAAAATAATTTAGAAATGAGAGGGATTTATAATGCAAGTTTGTAGTGGTGGCTTCCAATTAAATGGAATATTTATTATATCTCCCTAATATTGGGAGGATATGTTATAAAGAGAAATCACCATTGTGAATATCCCTCGATTTAAATGGACCGAAGATCCATGCAATTTATTTAGTTGAGTTAAGAAAAGAAATGACATGATGGCATGATGACATGATGCAATGCACAAATAAAAAGGCGGGCACAAATGAAACACACGGCGAAACCCGGAACACATGGAAGTATTCTCGAGCATCGGTCTCGGGGCGTCACAACACTCCACCACTACAAGAGGATCTCGTCCCGAGATCTAGAATGGCACCGGAGGGAAAACGGAAGAGAAAGAGAAGAGGTATAACTAAGTTGCTTCTTTGACAAATGAGTGAAACCACGAGCCTTGAGAGGTTGAACAAATTGAAAGAAAGAATGCAACAAGAAAGAGCGAAGTTGAAAGCACTCCGTTAGGAAAAAAAGAACAAGGAAGAACAAATTCGAACAGCACTCCGGTTGGAAAGATATGCAAGGCTTGATAAAATGAAAGAACTTGAGCAGAGGACACAACACTCCGGTTAAATGGATAAGGACGAAAAGAACATGATCTTTGACAAACGAGATGATGGGTTGAAAAGAGCAACATCACAATGCCTCCGGAACGAAAGAATAGAATATAGATAATTGAAATAAAAGAATGGAGAAGCAAATGCCAACTTCTGTCACAAAAAGAGTTTGAGAAGGCATCCTTAGGAGAAGGGTCGAATGGAGTTGTTGGAACACCAACAACGAAAAGAATAATCTTGATATGGTCTTATGGCATACATCTCAAATTATGAGGTGACAACCTGCCACTCACGGGAAGAAGAATTGGATTGATATGAACAAGGAGACGAGAAAGCTTATTCACCGGAAGGATAAAAGAAGAACTTGGGTCATTTATAAGCACCATAAATAGCAACAATCCTTAGGGAAAGCTTTAGGTGAAACATGACACCAGATAACTCCAACGAAGAGGTTGATGAATTTAAAATACCTCATTCTTGATAGCTTGAGAAACATGAAGCACGAAGGAAAATTATCAAGAATGACACAATACCACCTCCAATGGTACGGAAGAAAGAATTGCACTTCGGATTACAAGAAGAAGAATGCTTGAGCTCCTTCAAAGAATCTCGATGAAAACTTCGAGAAGGAAATAAATCCTTGATGAACCATCATGTAGAACCTCCATGAAGAACTCCGTTAAACAAAAGAATGATCAAACGGAAAGAAAGGGTAGTTGAAAACACAAGGTGAAGCCTTGCAATGATTTAGATGGAGCTTCGCGACGAGATAATGCGGAAAAGCTTGGAACTCCAAAAAAGAAAGATGAACAAATGAAATCAAGAATTTGATGAGCCTCCGGAGTAAGGAATTAATCACTTGGATGAAACAAGAATAAGAATTACATTATGCTTATCCTTCATCAATTAAATTGATGCCAAGCAACGGATTTGGCACACTACTTATTCTCGTAGCAAGGATTAAGAGAGATATAGCGCCAACTTGGGAAGGTCTTCTTTGAACCACCGGTAGGATTGACAACGAATAAATTGATAAGGAAGAGAAACCTGGAAGAACCACCGTAAGAAATGAAAATGAACGAAGATACTTGAGAGAATTTAGATACAACTGAAACGAAGAGATCACGCGCTGATTAAAGAATATTGAATGATGCACCGGTGAGATTTGGGGAATGAGAGCTGAAAGCAGAGAATGAACAAGTCTTCTGAAATGATGGGCTCCGGATAATCGAACTGAAAATACGCTTGAATATATCCTGATGGGTGAAAAAAGATTCTCACAACCGAAAATAATTATGAGAGGATGGCAACAAGCTAGCACCATGAATCTTGAAGAGAATGGAGCAAGATTAAAGAGAAACTCTTCTTCGGTCTTCAAAAGATGAAAATGACAACGAGAAACACCACCAAGAATTATTGAGGCACCAGAATAAAGAAGAATATAAAAGTTGAATCAACAATGAAATGAATTTGAAAGATCTTGGAGAAAGACATTTAACTGATGATAAATCATACTTACATCAAACTTCGAAAGGAAATTTTGAGGATAGCTCCGGGAAAATAGGAAGAGTCATGTAAGATCCTAGGAAAAGACCTGTGGGTTAGGGCCCACTCAAAGAAACACCGTTGAATGATTTGAAGGAGAGATTGCACCGGTTGAATTAAATGGCTTGAATGGGATAACAACCTCGAAATAGGTTGAACAGATCTTGAATGACAAGACGAGCCTTTTGAGAAAGCTTGAATTGGTTCCATCGGAGAAGAAAATAATGGAGAATGATGAACTTGAGGTTCCGTTAGGATCTTCATGAGAATCACCGGATAAGAATATTGAAAGAAAAGAATGAAGACACTTCACAAGAATAAAATGGATACTTGATTATGAAATATGAGTCCTCTAAGAAACAAGGGAGGGAGGGCAGGAAAAACAAAGGCAACTTGGGATGGATGAAACAAACACCGTTGAGAAGAAGTGATAATTGATCTTGCGGAAGTTGAAATGATCGGATCCACTTGAAGAGAAACACGCCAGTTTGAAAGAAATTGGCATGACAATCTTGATTATCATGAAGGATTAGTATTCCCATAGAAATGTGAGAACACCATTTAGGAAAGGTATGGAATCAACATTTGACTTCGAAGCAACTCGAATACCACAACTCAAAACAAAAACAAAGGGTTGGCTTGCAGAATAAGCCGGAACAAACATAAGTTAGAGATTTCGTTCGAAGTTTTCGTGGTGGGGCCTACACGGGCTCGATCGTACAGCACCATCATGTACAAGGCAGTGCACATGACATACGAAGCGTCCCCGAGTCGGCATAGCCAAGGACTCTTTAAGACACAACGAGACCACTGTAAAACCAACCGTGAATAGGCGGACCACTAGACGTCGAACCCCAATTTCATATCATACATCTGTCGGAAAGATATCCTAAGAGCTACTTGAATTCCCACTTATAAACTCCCGAAATTTTCCGGTTATGCAATCAGATGTTGGGGATACAGGGGAAGCATAATATCTCACCCAAAACTAGCAAATCCTACATCCGGCTGTATCCATCCTTCAACACATAACCAAGAAACCTTCGGAAATCGTCTACCTCAACCTTCGAAAAGCATCCGTTATACAAGTTATGGCAATACTCCCGAACTCCCGCCCCAGTACTGGGTGGCGTCAAGGTTATCTCACCAACAACTGCATAAATGAGATTTTCGATGTCGGCGAAACTAAACTCAGGTATTCCAGAACTACAACGATAAAATTGTGACGACAACACCTCGGAGCTCAACTCCCCGGGACACTTCCACAACCCCTAAATGTCAGGAGGCACCAAGAACAATGTTCTCGTCACAAAACCATCAGAACGATTCCAAGATACCCGCGTGATCCTAAAAAAATTTAGTGAAATTTGAGAAGAGAAGAGTCAAAACTCTACGTCAGGATGCCTTACCAAAGCGATGAAGGGACTGGGGAGTAAAAAGAATTCCTAAGCTCTCCGATATATAATTCCTAAATGACTCAAAACATTTTTCTAGACTCAACTCGTCCGCTAATTCAATCAAGCAATGGGGCTCCTAAGGTCGGGGAAGGCTCTGATTACCAACTTGTAACGCCCTCGATGCGGCTATATCTCCCACGTGTCGAAGCACGACTTAGAGGCATAACTGCATTGAAAGCAATGTCGCAAGTGAGGTAATGTTCACACAACCCATGTAATACATAAGGGAAAAGATACATAGTTGTCTTACAATCGCCACTTCACACAAATACATGAATAAAGCATTTCAACATCCAAATACAATCAAGGTCCGACTACGGAACCAAAATAAAAGAAGAACCCCAAATGCGACAAGGTCCCCGATCGACCCCAACTGGGCTCCACTACTGATCAACTAGAACGGAACAACACAAAGGACAAGATATTCATCGAGCTCCTCCTTCAGCTTGGTTGCGTCACCTGCTTGGTAACATTAGCACCTGAAAACTGGTTTTGAAAGTATCTGTGAGCCACGGGGACTCAGCAATCTCACACCCTCGCGATCAAGACTATTTAAGCTTATGGGTAAGGTAAAAGGTATGAGGTGGAGCTGCAGCAAGCGACTAGCATATATGGTGGCTAACATACGCAAATGAGAGCGAGAAGAGAAGGAAAGCACGGTCGAGAAACTATGATCAAGAAGTGATCCTAGAACAACCTACGTCAAGCATAACTCCAACACCATGTTCGCTTCCCGGACCCCGCCGGAAAGAGACCATCATGGTAACACACGCGGTTGATGTATTTTAATTAAGGTCAACTTCAGGTTTTCTACAGCCGGACGTTAACAAATTCCCATCTGCCCATAACCACAGGCACGACTTTCGAAAGATCATATCCCTGCAGGGGTGTCCCAACTTATCCCATCACAAGCTCTCACGGTCAACGAAGGATATTCCTTCTAGCGGTAAGACCCGACCAGGCTCGGAATCCCGGTTACAAGACATTTCGACAGGTAAAACCAGACCAGCAAGACCGCCCGATGCACCGACATCCTGATAGGAGCTGCACAAATCTCGTTCTCAGGGCAACACCGGATGAGTGCTCCATACAACTAAAACCAGCCCTCAAGTTTCCCCGAGGTGGCGCTGCAAAGGACTCTAGTTCGGACCAACACTTAGACAAGCACTGGCCCAGGGGGGTTAAAATAAAGATGACCCTCGGGATGCGCGACTCCCAAGGGAAAAAGGCTAGGTGACGAATGGTAAAACCAAGGTTGGGCCTTGCTGGAGGAGTTTTATTCAAGGCAAACTGTCAAGGGGTTCCCATTATTACCCAACCGCGTAAGGAACGCAAAATCTGGGAACATAACACCGATATGACGGAAACTAGGGCAGGAAGAGTGGAACAAAACACCAAGCATAAGGCCGAGCCTTCCACCATTTACCAAGTATATAGATGCATTAATTAAATAAGATATATTGTGATATCCCAACAAGTAAACATGTTCCAACAAGGAACAACATCTCCATGTTCCAACAAGGAACAAACTTCAATCTTCACCTGCAACTAACAACGCTATAAGAGGGGCTGAGCAAAGCGATAACATAGCCAAACAACGGTTTGCTAGGACAAGGTGGGTTAGAGGCTTGGTTCAACAATATGGGAGGCATGATAAGCCAGTGGTAGGTATCGTAGCATAGGCATAGCAAAAGAGCGAGCATACTAAGCAAGCAAAGATAGAAGTGATTTCGAGGGTACGGTCATCTTGCCTGAGATCCCGACAAGGAAGAAGAACGAGTCCATGAAGAAGACAAACGGACGTAGTCGAACGGGTCCTCACAAACGCGACGTTACCGGAACCAACCCGAAGAAGCAACACCGGAAAGAAGCACAACATAGTAAACAACCATCACATAGACATGGCATGATGCACAAACAAGTATGATGCATGTCCGGTTTAATGAGGCATGGCATGGCAAAGTGCACAAACAATCCTACAAATTAAGTGGAGCTCAATTATGCAACTCCGTTGCATATTGACGAAACACCACATTCAAGTTATTTAGTTCGATCTCGGTTAGGTACTCAACAAAATTAAATGTTTGTTAACATGGCAAGAGGTGAAGCATATGAAAAACTACCTATCTAGGCAAGTTTAAATGAGGCCGGAACAACAAACTACAATTCCGATAAATCCTCATGTGCATTAGCAATTTAATGCAACAACAATTTTTAAACATATTAAATGCTGTTATCATGATGCGGATGTCATGTTCAAGTTTATGCAATTTTAAGAAAATGTTAACAAGAGCATATTATGAAGCATTTGTCATCGTGGCGGAAATGAAAGGGGTGCCACGACAACGAATACGAAAATGATGCCACGGCAACATATCGGTTATCCGGTAGCCCACGGGGATACCAGTGCAAAAGGAAGTGACGGGAGCGTGCAAAAGATGGTGGGGTGATCCCGGTAACCGGGTGCCCACATGTCAGTGGCAAGGCAAAGAGAGGGGCAACATGCACCGACAATTCGAGCACGGAGCAAGCACAAGCATCGCGTACATCACACATGCATTCGTTCACGGGCGGTCGTCTCGGGGTTATACCTTCGAAGCGTGCATTTTCGGAGCGGTTCGAGTTCGGAGCGATGTAGAGGAAGTAGGCGTTCACGGGACGTCGTGGAAGTAGCGGTACACGTTGTCTTGTCGAATCAACGGCGGCGGTAGTTGTACATCTTGTAGTGGAACTTGGGCATAGTGGTACACAGCGACAGTAGTGGTACACGTTTTCATAGATGTCCGGGGTCGTCGGTAGAGGTACTTGTCGCATCGCCGAGTGTAGTTGACCTCGGCATATCCGAAGGGGTACTTGTGGTCAACGCGGCCTCTAGTGTACTTGTCGGTCCAGCAAGCATAAGCAATTCGGGGTGGTCACGATCTCGGCAACAAGTCTTGGCGTCCCAAAACTTCAGGAGCGGAGGTACACACAGGCAACAACACCAACAACAACGCTGGGGTCTCGGTCATGGCCATGCCAGGAGACAACAGTGGCATAGCTGGCTTGGTGTGTTTGAAGTGGACAACATCGGGGCAACAGGATGAGCAGCGACAGCTATGCAAGCGGGTTCCCAAGCAAATAGAGGCAAGAAGAGGACCAGGGACGCGACAACTCGTTGGACAAGGCATTGGGCAGCAGCACTGGTGCCCTTGGCGGCCGCCGATGATGGAGTCAAGCAAAGAAGGGGTCGCGTCCAGAGGAGAGGAAGGAGGCCGGGAGGCAGCGGATCCGGGCGAGGGGAACCCGTTCCCGGCATTGGAGGCCTTGAGCGGAGGTTTGGTGGTGCGGAGGAGCCGTGGAGGCGATGCAGGCGATGGAGACAGGGAATGGTGGGAGCAGAAGGAGCTCACGACGACACATCAAACGGGGAGGCCCTCGAGCAGAGGATCGGGCGACATGGAGGGGCGGCAGCAGAGCAGCGGCAGAAGGGCGCGATGACGGCGGGGTCTCGGCGGCTGCGGCAAGGGAAGAAGGCGCGGGCGACATGGAGGAGGATTGGGATCGAGCCGAGGCTTCCCCTGGCGGCGCGATCGGAAGGAGGACGAGGGGGGTCGAGAGAGATGTGGCGAGCGAGTGGGGATCGGGAACGGGGTGGCGGCGCTGGAGGAGGGATCGAGGGAGAGAAGTGGGATCGGGCTGGGTTAAGTGGAGGCCAGCGGCTGGGCCTTGGGAGGGTTGGGTCAGGGAGGCCGGCCCAGTTGGAGATTGTTGAACTTATCTCCACTGTTTAGAAAAGAAAAAAATGGAGAGGAAGAGGAAGAGAAAAGAAAATATTTGAGGGTCCAAATATTTTCTAATTGAGCTGACAATTAACAAGTAGCCACTTGGCAGCATAATGCCAAAGTGCCACAACTTGAAAGGGGCCATGCGGAGAAAAGATCATGGATGCAAAATAATTTAGAAATGAGAGGGATTTATAATGCAAGTTTGTAGCGGTGGCTTCCAATTAAATGGAATATTTATTATAGCTCCCTAATATTGGGAGGATATGTTATAAAGAGAAATCACCATTGTGAATATCCCTCGATTTAAATGGACCAAACATCCATGCAATTTATTTAGTTGAGTTAAGAAAAGAAATGACATGATGGCATGATGACATGATGCAATGCACAAATAAAAGGGCGGGCACAAATGAAACACACGGCGAAACCCGGAACACATGGAAGTCTTCTCGAGCATCGGTCTCGGGGCGTCACACGTTGTTTCGAGCAAGCCATGGATTGATGCTTGTTGGTGGAGGGGGAGTATAAACTTTACCATTCTGTTTGGGAACTGCCTATAATGTGTGTAGCATGGAAGATATCGCCATCTCTCGGTTGTTATGTTGACAATGAAAGTATACCGCTCAAAATATTATTCATATCTATTTCAAAACCGAGCTCTGCCACCTCTACAAATCCATGCTTCCCTCTACGAAGGGCCTATCCATTTACTTTTATGTTGAGTCATCATCCTCTTATTAAAAAGCACCAGTTGGAGAGCACCGCTGTCATTTGCATCCATTACTGTAAGTTTACATTGAGTATGACTTGACTGGATCTCTTTTACCATGAATTACAATGCCTAGTCACTCCTTGATCTTTAAAGGTGCTCTGCATTTATGTTTGTGGCCTCAGAAAGGGCTAGCAAGATACCATCTTGTTATATCATATCATGATTGTTTTGAGAAAGTGTCGTCATCCGAGATTTATTATTATTGCTCGCTAGTTGATTATGCCATTGATATGAGTAAACATGAGACCTAAATGTTATTGTGAATATGGTTAGTTCATAATCTTTGTTGAAAACTTGAATGTTGGCTTTACATATTTACAACAACAAGAGCAAACATAGTTTGTAAAAGTTTTTCTTTATCACTTTCAGTTTATCAACTGAATTGCTTGAGGACAAGCAAATGTTTAAGCTTGGGGAGTTGATACGTCTCCGTCATATCTACTTTTCCAAACACTTTTGCCCTTGTTTTGGACTCTAACTTGCATGATTTGAATGGAACTAGCCCGGACTGATGCTGCTTTCAGCAGAATTGCCATGGTTTTATTTTTGTGTAGAAATAAAAGTTCTTGGAATGTCCTGAAAATCAATGAAGAATTATTTTGGAATATATAAAAACATATATTCACTTTCAGGGAGAAAAAAACCAGAGAGAAGGATTCATCGCGTTTTACGATACGGAGCCACCGCCAAGCCCTAAACTCTCTCGGGAGGGCTGTTCTGGAGTCCGTACGGGGCTCCGGAGAGGGGAATCTGTCGCCATCGTCATCATCAACCTTCCTCCATCACCAATTTCATGATGCTCACCGCCATGCGTGAATAATTCCATCGTAGGCTTGCTGGACGGTGATGGGTTGGATGAGATTTATCATGTAATCGAGTTAGTTTTGTAAGGGTTTGATCCCTAGTATCCACTATGTTCTGAGATTGATGTTGCTATGACTTTGCTATGCTTAATGCTTGTCACTAGGGCCCGAGTGCCATGATTTCAGATCTGAACCTATTATGTTTTCATCAATATATGAGAGTTCCTGATCCTATCTTGCAAGTCTATAGTCACCTACTATGTGTTATGATCCGGCAACCCCAAAGTGACAATAGTCGGGACCACTCCCGGTGATGACCGTAGTTTGAGGAGTTCACGTATTCACTATGTGTTAATGCTTTGGCCGATACTCTATTAAAAGAGGCCTTAATATCCCTTAGTTTCCAATAGGACCCCGCTGCCACGGGAGGGTTGGAAAAAATATGTCATGCAAGTTCTTTTCCATAAGCATGTATGACTATATTCGGAATACATGCCTACATTACATTGATGAACTGGAGCTAGTTCTGTGTCACCCTAGGTTATGACTCTTACATGATCGATCACATCCGGCATAATTCTCTATCACCGATCCATTGCCTACGAGCTTTCCATATATTGTTCTTCGCTTATTTACTTTTCCGTTGCTATTGTTATCAATACTATAAAACACCAAAAATATTACTTTTGCTACCGTTACCTTTTACCACCGTTACCACTACTATCGTATTACTTTGCTACTAAATACCTTGCTGCAGATATTAAGTTTCCAGGTGTGGTTGAATTGACAACTCAACTGCTAATACTTGAGAATGTTCTTTGGCTCCCCTTGTGTCGAATCAATAAATTTGGGTTAAATACTCTACCCTCGAAAACTGTTGCGATCCCCTATACTTGTGGGTTATCAATGATCCATATTTTCCCGATCATGTGTACCAACTCGATAAGGCGTTGTATGGCCTTAAACAAGCCCAACGTGCGTGGTATGAGCACCTTACCGAGTTGTTTCAAGATTGTGGGTTTGAAATTGGGAAAATCGACCCCACTCTTTCTACCAAGAAGGTCAAAGGGGAGTTGTTTGTATGCCAACTATATGATGATGATATTATCTTTGGTTCTCCTAACAAAGCTTTCAATGAGGAGTTTGCCGCTCTCATGACCTCAAAGTTCAAGATGTCCATGATGGGAGAGTTGAAGTTCTTTCTCGGGTTCGAAATCAAGCAAAGAAGAGAAGGAACCTTCATCAACCAAGCCAAATACACTCAAGACATGCTCAAGAGATTCAAGCTAAGTGATGTCAAGACGACTTCCACTCCAATGCTCGTCAAATGCCAACTTGACATAGATCCCAATGGTAAAGCGATGGATCAAAAGGTATATCTCTCCATGATTAGCTCCTTGCTTTACCTTTGTGCATCTAGACCGGATATCATGTTAAGTGTGGGAATTTGTGCATGGTTTCAAGCCGCACCTGTGGAAAGCCACTATGTGGTGGTCAAGCAAATCTTTCGATATTTGGCTCATACCCCAAACTTTGGCTTATGGTACCCTAGAGGAGCAAGCTTCAACCTTGTAGGCTATTCGGACTCTGGTTGGGCGGGAGACAAAGTGGATAGGAAGTCAACTTCCAGAGGGTGCCAATTTCTTGGTTGCTCTTTGGTGAGTTGGTCTTCTAAGAAGCAAAGTTGTGTGTCTCTCTCGTCCGCCGAAGCGGAGTATGTGGCCGCCGGTAGTTGTTGTGCACAACTTCTATGGATGAGGCAAACTTTAAAGGATTACGGTGTCATTTGTGACAAAGTGCCTATTTGGTGTGACAATGAAAGTGCCATCAAGATTTCTCTCAAACCAGTGCAACACTTCAAGATGAAGCATATTGAGATTCGGTATCACTTCATCCAGGATCATATTAGGCGAGGGGAGATCAAGCTCAACTATGGCAACACTCATGATAACCTTGCAGATATCTTCATGAAGCCCTTGGATGAAGCAAGATTTCGCGAGTTAAGGCATGAGCTAAATATCATTGATTCGAGCAATGTGGCTTGAACCCTTGCACACCCCACCATACTCATCTTGATATCTTGTTTAGGTGTAGGCATGGACATAGGGGGAGTGTGTTCTCTCAATGAACTCTCCCTCCCCCATTATGCATAAATTGATCAACTCTTTCACATTAGCCATTTTTGATGGTACGTGTGCATCAAAGACGAGTTTTGGTCATGGGCCCAAGGATAATTCTTCATGGTGCCATACCAATTGAATCAAACATAGGTGGCTCCGGCCACCGCCCTCTCTTAGGAGAGGTTGTGTCTCGTGTTTGGTCCTTGTTATCTCTTGCATTTCTTGTCTTCGAGCCGAGTTTGTGTTTGAGTTGCCTCTTGTGTTAGCTTCTTTTGTGTGTTCGGTTGCTTGAAGGTTGCATTGCAAATGCCGTTTTCCTCTCTTGTTTGCGAAACTTGCACTTTCTTGGGGGTACGGTACTATGATACGTCTCCATCGTATCTATAATTTTTGATTGTTTCATGCCAATATTATACAAGTTTTACATACTTTTGGCAACTTTTTATATGATTTACAGTACTAACCTATTGGTCCAGTGCCAAGTGCTAGTTCCTATTTTCTGCATGTTTTTTGTATCGCAGAGTATCCATATCAAACAAAGTCCAAACGTGATGAAAATTTACGAAGAATTATTTCGGAACATATGTAATTTTTGGGAGTTGGAATCACTACAAACAAGGCCCACACAGGGCACAATACACCAGGGCATGCCAGAGGCCCCTAGCATGCGGTGGTGGGTTGTGCCCACCTCGTACATCGGTTGGACCTCTACTTCGGGCACAAGGAAGCTTATATCCAAATTTTTTTTGTTAAAATCTCAGTGCAATCGGAGTTACGGATCTCCGGGAATATAAGTAACGGTTTTCGGGCAGATCTGGAACGCGAAACAGAAGAGAACAGAGAGGGAGATCCAATCTCGGAGGGGCTCTCACCCCTCCCATGCCATGGGAGCCAAGTACCAGAGGGGAAATCCTTCTCCCACCTAGGGAGGAGGCCAAGGAAGAATAAGAAGGAGGGGGGCTCTCTCCCCCTCACTTCCGGTGGCGCCGGGGTGCCACCGGGGCAACAATCATGACGGTGATCTACATCAACAATCTTGCTACCGTCAACACCAGCTCTCTCTCCCCCTCTATGCCGCGGTGTAACACCTATTCTCCCCGCTGTAGTCTCTACTTAAACATGGTGCTCAACTCCATATATTATTTCCCAATGATCTATGGTTATCCTATGATCTTTGAGTAGATCCGTTTTGTCCTGTGGGTTAATCGTGATCTTGGTTGGTATGATTGTATATTTTATTTATGGTGCTATCCTACGGTGCCCTCCATCTCGCGCAAACGTGAGGGGGCCTTGCTGTAGGGTGTTGCAATATGTTCATGGTTTGCTTATTGTCGGTGTTGCGAGAGTGACAGAAACTTAAACGTGGATAGGTGGGCTATGGCGTATGGGAGTAAAGAGGACTTGACACCTAATGCTATGGTTGGGTTTCATGACCTTAATGATCTTTAGTAGTTGCGGATGCTTGCTAGAGTTCCAATCATAAGTCCATATGATCCATTTAGAGAAAGTATGTTAGCTCATGCCTCTCCCTCATATAAAATTACAAGAATGATTACCGGTACTTGTTATCGATTGCCTAGGGAAAAATGACTTTCCTATTGACAAAAGCTTTCCACTTTTATTACCTTGCAATTTATCCAGAGTTTTATTCTCGCAAAGTACTCGTAGTTTTATCATTACAAAATAGTTTCATACTTGTTTCCGGTAAAGCAAACATCTAGCGTGTGTATAGTTGTATCGGTGGTCGATAGGACTTGAGGGAATATTTGTTCTACCTTTAGCTCCTCGTTGGGTTCAACACTCTTATTTATCGAAAAAGGCTACAAACGATCCCCTATACTTGTGGGTTATCAAGACCTTTTTCTGGCACCATTGCCAGGGAGCAATAGCGTGGGATGAATATTCCCGTGTGTGCTTGTTTGCTTTATCACTAAGTAATTTTTATTTTGTGCTCTTGTTTTTTATCTTTGGTTATGGGTAGGAAACACAAAATACCAAAAAAATTAGTTGTACCTACTAAACCAATGGTTGAAGAACCACCCAAAATATATCATACTACTGAAGCTTTCTACTTGGATCATCTTCGATACATTTGTGCTCGTGCTGAAAACCCAACTAGGTTAGTTGAGGTAAAATCATTATATGAGCATGCTTGTTTTGTGCAACATCGTTTATCTGAAAAGGGGAAACTTTTACAGCATCAAATTAATAATATGCAATGCTATGCTTGGAATTTATGTGAATTATATGATTTTACTTGTTATTCTGAAGACCCTAAGAAACACCTTCCCTACCAATGTGAGTTTATTGATAATGGAATCGTATATTCTTATGCCAAAGGTGTTTACAGTTACTTTAATATCGAACAAATTGAAGAATTTGTTGCTTTTAAGGGTGCTTATGAAATTGCTTCTTTGATTGAAAAGTATGATGCTACTCTTTACAAATCTGAAAATTTTGCTATACTTACATATTGTTATGATAATTATGCTTCTAATGCCTATGTTAAGCCATATATTGAGGACTCCTCCATTGTCCAAGAAGAGATTAATATTTTGCATGAGTCTACGAAAGAAGGAATTGATGAAACTATGAGCTCATTGGATGAAAAAGATGATGAAGAGAGCAAAGAACAAATGTAGGAAGACCGGATTGATCACCCGTGTCCACCTTCTAGTGAGAGTAACTCTTCAACTCATACATAGTTTAATGCTCCTTCGTTCTTTTCAAAGGATGAATGCTATGACAATTGCTATGATCCCATTGATTCTTTTGAAATATCCCTTTTTGATGAACTTGATGCTTGCTATGCCTGTGGACAAGATGCCAATATGAATGATGCTTATGGAGATGAACTTGCTATAGTTCCTTATGTTAAGAATGAAGTTATTGCTATTGCACCCGCACATGATAGTCCTATTATCATTTTGAGTTCTCCAAACTACACTATATCGGAGAAGTTTGCACTTATTAAGGATTACATTGATGGGTTGCATTCTAACATTATACATGATGATTTTGATGAATATAATATGCATGTGCTTGCTGATCCTCCTTTCAATTATTATGAGAGAGGAACTATATCTCCACCTCTCTATGTTTCCAGCATGATAAAATTGCAAGAAACTGCTTACGCTATGTATTGGCCTTTACTTGATGTGCATGAATTGTTCTTGTATGACATGCCGATGCATAGGAAGAGAGTTAGACTTCGTCATTGCTTGATATATGTTGCTTTGTGCTCACTACTAAATGTGAAATCATTGTTAATTCAAATTGGCTTTGATATACCTTGGGATTCGGGTGGATTCATTACTTGAGCACTTTATGCCTAGCTTAATGGATTTAAAGAAAGCGCTGCCAGGGAGACAACCCGGAAGTTTTAGAGAGTCATTTATTTCTGTTGATTGCTTTTATATAGTTTTAAAACGAAAAAATATATGGGGGAACTTAAAACTTCACAAAAAGAAAAGTGAAAATGAGATAGACGAGCATTGTGGAAGTGGGGGAAGTCCTTGAACTTTGTTCATGCTCACAGAAACTTTGTGAATCTTAATTACAGAAACTTTTCAACAAAAACAATTATCCCCTTGTACAATTCCATTGTATTATAAAAATAATGTGCCAAGATTTGCCTTTAGGATGTTTACATTGCTTGTTGGTTTGTGCGGTGCAAAACAGAAACTTTGGCTGTAGTGGGTGATTTTACATTTTTTACTGGGATGTCAAACGGTTCTGAAACGTTTTGCACTGTATTGATATACAAAATTTTTATTTTTCCTAATTTTTTCAGAATTGTTGGAGTACCAAAGTATCGTTAATGTTCAGATTACTACAGATTGTCCTGTTTAAGATAGATTCTGTTTTGATGCATTGTTTTGCTCATTTTGATGAAATTATCCATTTTTATCAGTGGTATAAGCCATGAAAAAGTTATATTACAGTATCTACAATGGAAAAATAAAATATGAATTGGTTTGAAACAGTACTTAGAGTAGTGATTTGCTTTATTATACTAACGGATCTTACCGAACTTTCTATTGAGTTTTGTGTGGATGGAGTAATCAAAGATCGAGGAGGTCTAGATATGAGGAGAAGGAGGAGAGGCAAGAGCTCAAGCTTGGGGATTCCCAAGGCACCCCAAGTAAATATTCAAGGATACTCAAGTGTCTAAGCTTGGGTATGCCCCGGAAGGCATCCCATCTTTCTTCAACAAGTATCAGTATGTTTTCTGTTTCATTTCGTTCATGTGATATGTGTGAATCTTGGAGCGTCTTTTGCTTTTAGTTTTCATTTTTCTTTTATGCACCATGCTGGTATGAGATAGTCCATGGTTGATTTATATAATGCTCATTGCACTTCACTTATATCTTTTGAGTATGGCTTTATAGAATGCTTCATGTGCTTCACTTATATCATTTGAAGTTTGGATTGCATGTTTCTCTTCACATAGAAAACCGTTATTTGGAGAATGCTCTTTTGCTTCACTTATATGTATTAGAGCATGGTATTTTTTAGAAAGAATTAAACTCTCATGCCTCACTTATTTCTATTTAGAGAGTCAAAAGGAAGTGGTCACTGAATATGATATGTTTGATTCCTTGCAATAGTTTTGCGATATAGAGATGATAATATGTGGGAGGTACTAGTAAACGGTTGTGGTTAGTAAGAATATTGGTGTTAAGGTTTGTGATTCCCGAAGCATGCACGTATAGTCTCTCATTATGCTATGATGTTGGAGCATGATTTATTATTGATTGTCTTCCTTATGAGTGGCGGTCGGAGACGAGCGATGGTCTTTTCCTACCAATCTATCCCCCTAGGGGCATGCGTAGTAATACTTTGCTTTGAGGGCTAATAAACTTTTGCAATAAGTATATGAGTTCTTTATGACTAATGTAAGTCCATGGATTATACGCACTCTTACCTTTCTGCAATTTGCTAGCCTCTACGGTACCATGCATTGCCCTTTCTCACATCGAGACGTGGTGCAAACTTCGCAGGTGCATCCAAACCCCGTGATATGATACACTCTATCACACATAAGCTTATTATATCTTCCTCAAAACAGCCACCATACCTACCTATTATGGCTTTTCCATGGCCATTCCAAGGCAACTTCCACCGCTTCCATTTGATGACTTGAGCATTCATTGTCATATTGCTTTGCATGATCATATAGCTAACATAGTAGTTGTGGCACAGCCACCGTTCATCATTCTTCATACATGTTACACTAGATCATTGCACATCCTGGTACATGCCCGAGGCATTCATATAGAGTCATACTTCATCATAGCTATCGAGTTGTAATTTTTATTTCTTTTGAGTTATAAGTAAATAGAAGTGTGATGATCATCATTATTCAGTTTTAGAGCAGTGCCCCAGTGAGGAAAGGATGATGGAGACAAGGATTCCCCCACAAGTAGGGATGATACTCCGGACAATGAGGGAAAAAAGGGGAAAAAGAAAAAGAAAGAAAAAAGAAAATAAATAAATAAATAAATAAAGAGAGAAGGGGCATTGTTAGGGCCTATTCGGCAACCCTCCGTGCTTCGCGCTCCGCGAACTCCGCGCGAGAAGCTAGCCGAACGCTTTAGCTTCTTGGAGCCAGCTCCGAGAAGTTGTATCGAGCCGTAGTGCAAATTCAAAGGAGTCGAGGAAGCTGCCTTTTCATGTCTCTGCGAAAACATAAAAGCTGGAGTTGAGCGTTATTATGAGTTGCTGCCACCGCCAAGTGACCGCTACATACCGCTTTGATTAATCTATCCCCTGAACATGCCATATCTCTCCTCCATAGCCTCTCTCTCCCCGTCCATGTACATTTTTAAGGAGAAAAAAGGTGTGCAGTGGTGAGAAGCAGGAGCTGCACAGCCGAACGTTTTTCCATCGCTGTGAGAAGCTGGAAACCGGGAGCGAGGAGTAGAAGTTGAGCAGTTCGGGAAGTTAGGATGTCGCTGTAACATCCCAATTTTCAATTTGGATGTTAAACATATGTCATCATATGCATATCATATTTTTATTTGCTTTTGGTTGTGATCCTAGAAATCTTAAGCAACTCAAGGACCCAAGGAGAGAGTTGGAGGTTTCACAAATTTTCCTATTTGAATTTATTTTCAAATTTGAAAATAGGATCAATTTGATTTTTATAATTTCTCTCCAATTATTTCCAATAACAAAAATAAATGAGAGAAGATAAAATGACTTCTTCAACAGGAGAGAATATTGGAGAAGAAATTTTAAAATCAAAGTATTATTTTATTCGTATTTTATTTGAATTAGAGAAAATCTTGCATTTTTGAAAATTGCATTTTAGATCTGAAAAATGTTCATCTTGTCCTAAATATTAGGTTTGGACGATGAAAATTGTTTCTGGTATTTTTAGATTTTTGTTATACTTTATTAGAATTTTTAATCGCAGCAAAATTTATTTTTAAAAAAAGTTTCCTGGGCCGGCCCAGCCGCAGCCGGGCCACGGCCTAGCGTGCTGCCGTCTTCCTCCGACTCGGGACCGGAGTCCCGAGCGCGCCCGTCGCCGCCGCCACCGTATCCGACCAGGACACGGGCACGCCGCCCCCTCCCGTAAGCCACCTCGCCGCCTCCCTCCCCTCCCCTTAAATAGCGACCCCAGGGCCCCCTTGGGACCCCGAGCCAGCCGCCGCCGCCCGCTTCTAGCCGCCGCCGCCTTTAGCCACCGCCGCCACCACAGCCAAGCCGCCGCCCCGCGCCTCACGCCGCCGCTGCCTCGCGCCCGCACCACGTAGCCGTCGTCGCTACCGCCGCTGCCTCGCCTCTCGCCGTCGCCGTCGCTCGCTGGAGAAAGCCGCCGCCGCCGACGATTTTCCCATCTCAAATCGGTAAAAACCGAGAAAACCCCGCCCATTTTTTAATCTTGGTTTATTTTATTAGTTCAATTTTATAGATCGGTTTTATTTTTAGGGTTCGCTAACTAGCGAACGTTCACCTGTTAGTTTCTGTTAACGAACGAATTCCTTCGTTGGCCTTTGTTAGCGGACGTTCGTCCGATAGATTTTTCCTTTTTATTTTAATTTTCGGCCAGGGACCTATCCACGAATACTTTTATCAAAAATTAGTCCCTGAACTTCAAACCCTCGTTACTTTTTGCTCGTTTATCCAAATCCAGTGAAACCAATGCCAAAATCTTCGTCTTGTTCCCCTATATCCAGATAATCAACTTGAACATGGTTTTGACAATTTAAAATTTGGTTTCAAGTAGTTTTGAATTTGAACTTCTTTTGATCGTAGTTTGAGTTTATAACTTCGATTTAATTGATTATTTTTGTAAATCGAAGCTCTTCAGTTGAACTTTCAGTTTGGATCTTTTCATTTGAGTTTTACCTTTGCATCCTATGCTTGAGTGCTTACGTATGCTATTGTTTGTTCACGATACAGTTTCCGGAGTGCGAAGCGTGCTACTACGAATCTCTAGGGTTTTCAGAACGCCAGCAAGGCAAGTAACACTTTGATCATATCCCTTATTACCCAGTTTTTATGCATTAGTTTTAAATCCTCAAACACTACATGGTCAGGGCTTGATAACATGTGGGTATTGGGAAGTAGTTGATGAGGTAGAACCTATTGTCTTCCATTTAAACCCTGGGTGTTACTACGTTATACTTACACTGCTATGCTATGCTCGTAGACGTGGCTTGGTTTGAGAGATTTCATGTAAGATGTGAGATTATTGTTAACTAAGGTTTAACTTAAGGTGGCTACTTTAATACACATCTGGGTCGATTAGTTTGTGGGCACCTGGGGAATCCAGTGTTGTCCAAAGGAGATCTCGGGGTATCCGTGTGATTTTCCTATGGTTTGCCACCCAGGTTCAAAGGGATCATAATGTTATTCATGCTGGAAACTTCCGTGTGCAGCCACAAGCCATTATGGGCTCTGGCATGGTTGAGTATGTTGTGTGACCTCTTTCAGTGGTAGACTAGCAAATGTAGGGGATTGTAAGTGGTACGGTCTACCCGTCGTAAAGAGTTAATGCTTCTCAAAGACTATGTCTCGGTCATCCGTTTCTCAAACATCATGTAGTGCGAGATATCCAACGGAGGAGATCGAGTCTTGTGGGGAAAAGTGCGCAAACCTCTATAGAGTGTATAAACTAATCATGATTAGTCGTGTCCCCGGTTATGGACATCTTGAGTATCTGGTGCTTGAATTATTATGTTGATCTCAACACTCTACTTAATTAATTTTGTCGGCTTTTTAACTTTTAATTGGGATTAAGATGGGGTTACCATTCTCAATGTTTATCAACAAACTTTGTAGTTAAATAAAATATATTCCTTTGTTGTAGGGAAAAAGTAGCTTTATGCAAAAGATAACCATAGAGCCTCCACTAGCCATATATGCATGTAGTTATAGCTGTTATTTTGTTCATTACTCTATAGTGTTATATTGCCAGCATATTCCATGTGCTGACCTACACAGGCTGCAACGTATTATGTTGCAGAATTTTCATACGAAGAGTAAGGTGCGCTAGGTCATTGTCATGCACTTAGTTTTGCCGTGGAGTTGGATGGACTCTACTACCTTCGAAGCTTCCGCTGTTATCGTATTTAGATGGCCTTCAGGCATATTATTGTAATAAGTTCTCTTTTGAGACATTCGATGTAATAATTGTGTGATTGAACTCTGTTATAAATCCTCGAGTACTGTGTGTGTCAGCAATACCGATCCAGGGATGACACTTAAGCACAGAGACTTAACCGTCTGAGGTCGGGTCGCTACAGTTGTCGAACGGGCCCTTAGTATCCTTTACCACACTTGTGCTTCAAAGTAGCACCATGTTTTTCATATGGAGAGTCTCCTATGTTGTCACTTTCATATACTAGTGGGAATTTTTCATTATAGGATTAGATGCACACCCACTTAGTTTTCATATTGAGCTTTCATACACTTATAGCTCTTAGTGCATTCGATGCATGGCAATCCCTACTCCTCGCATTGATATTGATTGATGGGCATCTCCATAGACCATTGGTTAGCCGCGTCGATGTGAGACTTTCTTATTTTTTGTCTTCTCTATATTTACCCCTATCATCATACTCTATTCCACCCGTAGTGCTATATCCATGGCTTGCACTCATGTATTGCGTGAGGGTTGAAAAAGCTGAAGCACGTTAAAAAGTATGAACCAATTGCTCGGCTTGTCATCAGGGTTGTGCATGATAAATACTTTGTGTTAAGAAGACAGAGCATGACAAGACTATATGATTTTGTAGGGATAGCTTTCTTTAGCATTGATATTTTGAAAGACAATATTGTTTGTTGGGATGCCTAAGTATTGATATCTTTATGTCAAATTATAGACTATTGCTTTGAATCACTTATGTCTTAATATTTCATGCCATGATTAGATATATGATCAAGTTTATGCTATGTGGCATTCCACATCAAAAATTATCTTTTTTATCATTTACCTGCTCGAGGACGAGCAGGAATTAAGCTTGGGGATGCTGATACATCTCCGTCGTATCTATAATTTTTGATTGTTTCATGCCAACATTATACAAGTTTTACATACTTTTGGCAACATTTTATATGATTTATTGGACTAACCTATTGATCCAGTGCTAAGTGTCAGTTCCTGTTTTCTGCATGTTTTTTGTATCACAGAGTATCCATATCAAACGAAGTCCAAACGCGATGAAAATTTATGGAAAATTATTTTGGAATATATGTGAATTTTGGGAGTTAGAATCACCGCAAACGGAGGCCCACACAGGGCACAATACACCAGGGTGCGCCAGAGGCCCCTGGCCCACGGTGGTGGGTTGTGCCCACCTCGTACGTCGGTTGGACCTCTACTTCCGGCGCAAGGAAGCTTATATCCGGAAAAAATCGTGTTAAAATCTCAGCGTAATTGGAGTTACGAATCTCCGGGAATATAAGAAACGGTTTTCGGCCAGATCTTGAACGCGAAACAGAAGAGAACAGAGAGGGAGATCCAATCTCGGAGGGGCTCTTGCCCCTCCCATGCCATGAGAGCCAAGGACCAGAGGGGAAATCCTTCTCCCACCTAGGGAGGAGGCCAAGGAAGAAGAAGAAGGATGGGGATCTCTCCCCCTCGCTTCCGGTGGCGCCCGAGTGCCACCGAGGCAACGATCGGGACGATGATCTACATCAACAATCTTGCTACCATCAACACCAGCTCTCTCCCCCTCTATGCAGCGGTGTAACACCTCTTCTCCCTGTTGTAATCTCTACTTAAACATGGTGCTTATCTCCATATATTATTTCTGAATGATCTATGGTTATCCTATGATGTTTGAGTAGACCCGTTTTGTCCTATGGGTTAATCGTGATCTTGGTTGGTATGATTGTGTATTTTATTTATGGTGCTGTCCTACGGTGCCCTCTGTCTCGTGCAAATGTGAGGGGACCTCGCTGTAGGGTGTTGCAATATGTTCATGGTTTGCTTATTGTCAGTGTTGCAAGAGTGACAAAAACTTAAACGCGGATAGGTGGGCTACGGCGTATGGGAGTAAAGAGGACTTGATACTTAATGCTATGGTTGGGTTTCATGACCTTAATGATCTTTAGTAGTTGCGGATGCTTGCTAGAGTTTCAATCATAAGTGCATATGATCCAAGTAGAGAAAGTATGTTAGCTCATGCCTCTCCCTCATATGAAATTACAAGAATGATTACCGGTACTTGTTATCGATTGCCTAAGGACAAATGACTTTCCTATTGACAAAAGCTTTCCACTTTTATTACCTTGCAATTTATCCATAGTTTTATTATCGCAAAGTACTCATAGTTTTATCCTTGCAAAATAGTTTCATACTTGTTTCCGGTAAAGCAAACATCAAGCATGTGTATAGTTGTATAGGTGGTCGATAGGACTTGAGGGAATATTTGTTCTACCTTTAGCTCCTCGTTGGGTTCAACACTCTTATTTATCGAAAAAGGCTACAAACAATCCCCTATACTTGTGGGCTATCTAGACCTTTTTCTGGCGCTATTGCCGGGGAGCAATAGCGTGGGATGAATATTCTCGTGTGTGCTTGTTTGCTTTATCACTAAGTAATTTTTATGCGTGCACAGATGCATCCTAGGCACAGTACTACTGATTCCATCGTGGCAGTAATTTTTTACTGCCGCTGGAAGAGCGGTACTACCGCCCAGCAAGCGGTACTTCTGCCCGGTCAGTAATACCGCGAGGACCCACAGTACTACCGCGCCACTGCGAGCGGGTGGGGGTTAAGAGCAAGGCAGGGGGAGTTCCAACTCCCCCATACCCATTCATCTCCTTTCCCCACCCCTCTCTCTCTCCTGCCCAAGAACGGCGCCGGAGGACCTCGTCGGATCTCCGTCTCCGGCCGCTCTCCTCGCATTCCGACCGTGGGATCGTTCCCCACCTCGCCCTCTTGTCGTGGACCCGGGTATTTCCCCAAGTCCTTCCCTTTTAGTTCCGTTCTTGTGCTTCTAGGTCTTGGGGTGATGCATGTGGTGTTCATGTGATTTTTGGCTAAATCTTTGCAAGAGAGGATTGTAGGAGATTGCTAGTGCAGTAGACATGCTATTTGGAATGATACAACAGTATAGTTTGATCAACGGTAGTACCGATCTAGTGTTGCGGTTGTTTCTAGATTCGGATCAATATCCTGATCTGCTGTTCATGTCGCCGTCAAGTCCGTGCGGTACTATCGCTCCTCCTGGAGTGGTACTACTGTACCCTCTCCCATGAACAGACCTCAGCACGGTACTACCGCTTCTAGATGCGGTACTACCGCCCGGGGCGCGGTACTACCATGCCACTCCGGCACAGTACTGCCGCGGCTGGAGCGGCTGTAATATTTTACTTTTGTGAACCTGTCCGGTACTATCGTAGATTTGCAAATTTTGTTGTTTTCTCCTTCCAAATCTCGTGTTTGCTTGTTTCATTTGGTTTTGGCCCTCGTCTTTGCAATAATCCTTCTCGGTTTCTCTCGTGTTTGTGTTGTGTGGCATAGGTGATGGCTCCAATGTCCGCCGTTCGAATCCCAGCCATGACACGGGTTCGAAGCGCATATGCAACCAAGATGAGGTTCCAGTGCCCCCCAACGCAAGACCAAGTCAACCGCCACCAAGATCAAGGAGCCAACAATGGGCATGGATGAGGTTCCTCTTGGCGAGTTTATCACTCGCAGGAGGATCAACCCCTATGTGAAGCCCCGTGAGAATTTCAGAGGAAATGATTTGTTTTGGACCAAGCAACAGAACCTTATGTTCCTAGATGTGATCAAGGCCAAGCAAAACATCTACATGGACGTGCACTGGATTGACATGGTTCATATGAGGAAGGACAATCACCGGGAATATTTTGGTGAGGCTTTGGACCTGGTGGAGCAATTTGGCATTAAGGACTTGCTCAGGTTCCACATGGACTATGACCCAGAGATTGTGGCTCAATTATTTGTGCCGGTCCACTTCCATCCTGATGAGGAACGGACCATGACATGGATGACCAATGGGAAATGGATGACTGCTAAGTGGAAGGACTTCATGGCACTGCTTCATGTTTGTGATGAGGGGCTCAATTCGTGCGTTGGTGTCCGCCCTCATGCCAACGCCGAGTCGGCCAACAAGGACAAGCTTCAGCCGTACCTTGTTGAGAAGAAGCTAGGCACTGACAAGAAGACCTGGGTGCTGAATCCATTCCTTGACAGCATGCACCGGATCTTCTGCAACTCCCTCTTTCCACGCATTGGTGACAAGGATAAGGTGCATGCTTATCTTGTAGACATGATGCTCATCTGTGAGAAGGCGCGTCTCCATCAGACGGAACCACTTGATGTCTCACACATCATGTGGTGTGAGCTACAGTTTTCCGTGCTCAACCGTAAGGTGCCCATCTATGGACCTTACCTGCATCTCTTGATCTCAAAGACTTGGGAGCAGCTCTATCCCGATGAAGAGTTTGAAGCCCTGATACGTCTCCGTCGTATCTACTTTTTCCAAACACTTTTGCCCTTGTTTTGGACTCTAACTTGCATGATTTGAATGGAACTAACCCGGACTGACGTTGTTTTCAGCAGAATTGCCATGGTGTTATTTTTGTGCAGAAATAAATATTCTCGGAATGACCTGAAAATCAACGGAGAATTATTTTGGAATATATAAAAAATACTAGAAGGAAGATCCACGTCAGGGGGGCTCCACCTGTCCACGAGGGTGGGGGCGCGCCCTACCCCCCTAGGCGTGCCCCCCTGCCTCGTGGGCCCCCTGACGCTCCACCGACCTCAACCCTGACTCCATATATTCACTTTCGGGGAGAAAAAAACCAGGGAGAAGGATTCATCGCGTTTTACGATACGGAGCCGCCGCCAAGCCCTAAACTCTCTCGGGAGGGCTGATCTGGAGTCCGTTTGGGGCTCCGGAGAGGGGAATCCGTCGCCATCGTCATCATCAACCATCCTCCCTCACCAATTTCATGATTCTCACCGCCGTGCGTGAGTAATTCCATCATAGGCTTGCTGGACGGTGATGGGTTGGATGAGATTTATCATGTAATCGAGTTAGTTTTGTTAGGGTTTGATCCCTAGTATCCACTATGTTCTGATATTGATGTTGCTATGACTTTGCTATGCTTAATGCTTGTCACTAGGGCCCGAGTGCCATGATTTCAGATCTGAACCTATATTGTTTTCATCAATATATGAGAGTTCTTGATCCTATCTTGCAAGTCTATAGTCACCTACTATGTGTTATGATCCGGCAACCCCGAAATGACAATAATCGGGACCACTCCCGGTGATGACCGTAGTTTGATGAGTTCATGTATTCACCATGTGTTAATGCTTTGGTCCGGTACTCTATTAAAAGGAGGCCTTAATATTCCTTAGTTTCCAATAGGACCCATCTGCCACGGGAGGGTAGGACAAAAGATGTCATGCAAGTTATTTTCCATAAGCACGTATGACTATATTCGGAATACATGCCTACATTACATTGATGAATTGGAGCTAGTACTGTGTCACCCTATGTTATGACTGCTACATGATGAACCGCATCCGGCATAATTCTCCATCATCGATCCATTGCCTACGAGCTTTCCATATATTGTTGTTCGCTTATTTACTTTTCCGTTGCTATTGTTATCATCACTATAAAACACAAAAAATATTACTTTTGCTACCGTTACCTTTTACTACCGTTACCACTACTATCATATTACTTTGCTACTAAATACCTTGCTGCAGATATTAAGTTTCTAGGTGTGGTTGAATTGACAACTCAGCTGCTAATACTTGAGAATATTCTTTGGCTCCCCTTGTGTTGAATCATTAAATTTTGGCTGAATACTCTACCCTCGAAAACTATTGCGATCCCCTATACTTGTGGGTTATCAAGACTATTTTCTGGCGCCGTTGCCGGGGAGCATAGCTCTATTCTTTAAGTCACTTGGGATTTATATCTGCTTATCATTATGAAGAACTTGGAAGATCCAAGAACCAAGATTTATCCCTCAACTACGAGGGGAGGTAAGGAACTGCCATCTAGCTCTGCACTTGATTCACCTTCTATTTTGAGTAAGCTTGCGACACCTAAACCTGCTTCAGCTATTAATTCTGATATGTCGCATGTTATTGATGATGCCACTTCTGCTATGCATGATACTTATGATGAAACTACTTCTATGTTTGATACTACTGTGCCACTTGGTGAATTTCTTGATGAACAATTTGCTAGGGCTAGAGAGAATGAAATTATTGAAACCGGTAATATTGATGAAAGTGATGATGAAGATTTTCCCCCTAGATATGAATTACCTATTGTGCCTGAGGGCTATGTTATGGATGAAGAAACTGCTAGAGATTTTCTTGCTTGCAATGATAGGAGTGATCTTAAGAAATTATTAGCTAAGCTGAAACAAAAAACTCTGAATGCTAGAATGAAATATGATCTTGCTTATGCTACTTCACCTATCTTTGTTACTGATAAGGATTATGATTTCTCTGTTGATCCTGAGATAATTATTTTAGTTGAATCTGATCCTTTCTATGGCTATGAATCTGAAACTGTTGTGGCACATCTTACTAAATTAAATGATATAGCCACCCTGTTCACTAATGATGAGAAAACTCGCTATTATTATATCCTTAAATTATTTCCATTCTCATTAAAGGGTGATGCTAAGATATGGTTTAATTGTCTTGATCCTGGTTGTGTGCGTAGTCCCCAGGATATGATTTATTACTTCTCTGCTAAATATTTCCCTGCTCATAAGAAACAAGTTGCTTTAAGAGAAATATATAATTTTGTGCAAATTGAAGAAGAGAGTCTCCCACAAGCTTGGGGGAGGCTTCTCCGATTACTAATGCTTTGCCTGAACATCCTATTATGAAAAATGAAATACTTGATATCTTTTATAATGGACTAACCGATGCTTCCAGAGACCACCTGGATAGTTGTGCTAGTTGTGTTTTCAGGGAAAGAACACCAGATGAAGCTGAAATTCTATTGAGTAATATGTTGACTAATGAAAATAATTGGACACTTCCTCATCCGATCCCTGATCCAATTCCTGAACCAACTCCTGAGCCAACTTCGAAGAAAAGGGGTATTCTATTTCTCAGTCCTAAAGATATGCAAGAGGCAAAGAAATCTATGAAAGAAAAAGGTATTAAAGCTGAAGATGTTAAGAATTTACCTCCTATTCAAGAAATACATGGTCTTAATTTACTGCCTATTGAAGAAGTAGATGGTCTTGACAACCCGACACAGGTAGTAAAGGTAAATTCTCTCTATAGATATGATAAAGCTGAAATCCCATTTACTAAGTTTGCTAGCCCATGCTTGGATGAGTTTGATGACTTTATGGTTAAACAAGAAAACTTCAATGATTATGTTGGTAGAGAATTGAAACACAATGTTGATATGCTTGAACACTTGGGTGATTATATGGCTAATGTTAAAGGTGAACTTAAACTTATTAGTAAACATGTTTCTATGGTTACCACTCAAGTAGAAGTGTAGAACAAGTACTTAAAGCTCGGAATGATTTGCTCAATGAATTAAATAGTAAGAAAAATGATAATGTTGTTAGAGTTATGACTAGAGGTGGTAAAATGACTCAGGAACCTTTGTATCCTGAGGGCCATCCTAAGAGAATTGAGCAAGATTCTTAGAGAACTAATATTGATGCACCTAGTCCTTCTAAAAGGAAGAAAAAGAAAAATGGTAGGACTTTGCATGCTTCTAGTGAATCTGTTGTTGACACACCTGAGAGTCCTAATGATATTTCTATTTCTGATGCTGAAACACAATCTGGTAATGAGCATGAACCTAGTGAAAATGTTAATAATGATGCTAATGTTGATGTTCAAGCTAGTAATGATAATGAGGTAGAAACTGAACCTGCTGTTGATCTTGATAACCCACAATCAAAGAATCAACGTTATGATAAGAGAGACTTTGTTGCTAGGAAGCATGGTAAAGAAAGAGAACCATGGGTTCAGAAACCCATGCCTTTTCCTCCTAAACCATCCAAGAAAAAGGATGATGAGGATTTTGAGCGCTTTGCTAAAATGATTAGACCTATCTTTTTGCGTATGCGTTTGACTGATATGCTTAAAATGAATCCTTATGCTAAGTATATGAAAGAAATTGTTACTAATAAAAGAAAGATACCGGAAGCTGAAATTTCCACCATGCTTGCTAATTACACTTTTAAGGGTGGAATACCTAAGAAACTAGGAGATCCCGGAGTACCAACTATACCATGATCCATTAAAAGAAACTATGTTAAAACTGCTTTATGTGATCTTGGAGCCGGTGTTAATGTTATGCCTCTCTCTTTATATCGTAGACTTGATTTGAATAAGCTGACACCTACTGAAATATCTTTGCAAATGGCTGATAAATCAACTGCTATACATGTCAGTATTTGTGAGGATGTGCCTGTTGTGGTTGCAAACGTTACTATTTTAACGGACTTTGTTATTCTTGATATTCCCGAGGACGATATTATGTCTATTATTCTTGGAAGACCCTTTTTGAATACTGTAGGGGCTGTTATTGATTGCACCAAAGGCAATGTCACTTTTCATGTTAATGGCAACGAGCATACGGTACACTTTCCGAGGAAACAACCTCAAGTTCATAGTATAAACTCTATTGGAAAAATTCCATCGATTATTTTTGGAGGTTTTGAATTTCCTCTTCCTACTGTCAAGAAGAAATATGATATTCTTATTGTTGGGGATGTGCATATCCCC
This sequence comes from Triticum urartu, assembly GCF_003073215.2. NCBI lineage: Eukaryota > Viridiplantae > Streptophyta > Magnoliopsida > Poales > Poaceae > Triticum > Triticum urartu. Next base: position 228,593,349 of record NC_053028.1, read on the forward strand.
GTTGAGGTAACCTAGTGATATTCGAAAATTCTCCGGTTCCATGTTACTCGGAATGAGTTTGTTAACGAGACCGGATCAACCTTGTTAGTGGATTCCTTTTGATGAGCATGAGATGGATGAATTTAGAAAACACAACTCTCTGTACCCTCTTTTTACTTTTTGTTATTTAGTTGAAATAAAGCAAAATAGTATATTCTGTCTGTTTTCTGAATTATCCATGCAATAAAAAATACCCCGAAAAAAAAGAGTTCTCCAAATGCCCTGAAATTTAAATATGATTTTTTCCAGGAATATTTAAGAATATCTGGCACTAAGAACACAGCAGGGGGAGCAAGCACCTGGCCACGAGGGTCCAGGGCGCGCCCTACCCCCTGGGCGCGCCCCCTGCCTCATGGGCCCATGGTGGCTCCCCTCCACTTATTCCAGCTACCACACACTCCTTCTTCCTCCCACAAAAATCACCAACTAGCTCAAACCTGATTCCCAGCTCACTTTGATGCCATTTTCGATCTCCTTGCTCAAAGCTCCATTCACAAAAACTGCTTTGGGGGATTGTTCCTTGGTATGTGACTCCTCCAATGGTCCCATTAGTTTTTGTTCTAGTGCTTTATTCATTGCATATTTTTGCTGCTTAGGTGACCCCGTTCTTGAGCTAGCATGTCAAATTTATATGGTCAAAAGTAGTTTTGATGCATGATATTGCCTCTAGGCACTTGTAGGAGTATTTTCTATCAATTTTGTTGAGTTTGGTTCACTTCTATTTTGAAGTTACTAAAAATTTCAGAATTTTTTCAGAAAAAGATGAAGAGATTTTTGAGGGGCTCATCGAGCCGAAGCTCGAAGGATAAGCAAAGTGAGGAGGATAAGAGGCCCAAATATAATCTTCCTCGCAGCGCAGAGGTTCGCCCATGTGAATGGCCTTGTGATGATTTCTTGAGAGCAGCCGGGATTTATGATGATTTCTATGAATTGGCTGAGAATGCAGGCCTCACCGCCTTCCTCCGCAACCAACGCGAACAGTATCTCTTACTCGCTAATATCTTTGTGCAAAATTTTCATTTCCATTATAGGAGCTCACCACCTACGTGGAATTTTATTTATATGATGAGCATAAGGATATGACACTTCGTGATTTTTGTCAGGTTTGTTTGATCCCTTTCGAGGGCAGCATAGAGGAACCACATCGTGACGATGTGGACGGGTTTATTGATACCATTGCCGTAGGGGAAACGAGGAAGGTTTCCGACGCACGAATTACTAGCATACACTTTCCTGTTCTACATTACTTTGCTATATTTGCTAGTAGATGCTTAATTGGGCGCGGAAACTGTGGAAACCTGAGTGCCCCTGATATTGTTATTTTGTGCCATGTCTTGTTCCATGATGACACATTTAGTATGGGCGCTATTGTTGCAAAGCGGTTAAATCTTAACCGTACTAAGGGCCCCGTCCTTGGAGGCATCTTCGCCTGGCGCCTCGCTGCACACTTTAACATACCTATTAGGCATTATGAGAAAGAAGAAAAATTGATGCCTCCTGTTTATCTAGATTATAAGAGTATGGTAGCACATGATTTTATTGTTAAGAATAGGGAAAAGGCGCTTAAGTACAAATTAATATTTGGTAAAAATCATCCTGAGACAATTACCTTGCCTGCTCCTTCCTTGTTTGATTTATCTGCACGCAAGTACCTTATTCCGTTGGAGGCCATTCACGCCCACCGGAACCCTACATCAGCTACAGAGCCAGAGCCGGAACCACAATTTGATCCTCCATGACTGTCTGATTACCAGTGGGATCCTGAGGTGATTGCCAACCAGTGGCAATCCGAGGCTTCTTCACAGTATGACCCCAACTATTACTTTGGATATCCGCCTGGCCAGCCGTGGCCATAGACCAACTTAGGCCAAAAGCCTAAGCTTGGGGGAGTACGTATTTCTCACCGACATTACATTCATGTTCACACACTCATTGCTAGTTGTCGGTGCTCATACTTTTTCATTGTATCATCCATGCTAGTTTAGTTTCCCTTTTCTTGTTTTCTTCTTGTGTGTTTGAAAAACCTTAAGAAAAACCAAAAATAATAGTTATAGATTTTAGTTAGTTTACTTTTCATGCTGTAGTAATAGTAATTAAAAAGAAAACCCAAAAATATTTCTCGTTCTTCTTTTGCTTGTTGGGAGCTTTCCCGTGTAAATAGTTTCGTTTCTTTTCTTTGGGGGTCGAGAGGAGAAGACCATAATTAAAATGTTAAAGTGGCTCTTATATGCATTATTGTTGATCTAACAAAGAGCCCATATTACCTTGTCTTCTTTCTTGAATTGAATGCTTGCAGATTCCAGCTTAGTCCAATGCACATGCACTATTATTATTATCCACACTATTCGGTTGTGCAAGTGAAAGGCAATAATGATGATTATATGATGAACTTATTGAGATGAAAAAAGCTGGTATGAACTCGACCTCTCTTGTTTTTGTAAATATGATTAGTTCATCGTTCCTGATACAGGCTATTATTAATAAATATGTTTTGCGGTCTCACAAAGGGCTAGCGAGATACCATCTTGTTATATCATATCATGATTGTTTTGAGAAAGTGTTGTCATCCGAGATTTATTATTATTGCTCGCTAGTTGATTATGTCATTGGTATGAGTAAACATGAGACCTAAATGTTATTGTGTATATGGTTAGTTCATAACCTTTGCTGAAAACTTGAATGTTGGCTTTACATATTTACAACAACAAGAGCAAACAGAGTTTGTAAAAGTTTTTATTTATCACTTTCAGTTTATCAACTGAATTGCTTGAGGACAAGCAAAGGTTTAAGCTTGGGGGAGTTGATACGTCTCCGTCGTATCTACTTTTCCAAACACTTTTGCCCTGTTTTTGGACTCTAACTTGCATGATTTGAATGGAACTAACACGGACTGACGCTGTTTTCAGTAGAATTGCCATGGTGTTATTTGTGTGCAGAAATAAAAGTTCTCGGAATGACCTGAAAATCAACGGAGAATTATTTTAGAATATATAAAAATACTGGAAGGAAGATCCCCGTCAGGGGGCCTCCACCTATCCACGAGGGTGAGGGGCGCGCCCTACCCCCCTGGGTGCGCCCCCTGCCTCGTGGGCCCCCTGACGCTCCACCGACCTCAACCCTGACTCCATATATTCACTTTCGGGGAGAAAAAAACTAGGGAGAAGCATTCACCGCGTTTTATGATACGGAGCCGCCGTCAAGCCCTAAACTCTCTCGGGAGGGCTGATCTGGAGTCTGTTCGGGGCTCCGGAGAGGGGAATCCGTCGCCATCGTCATCATCTACCATTCTCCATCACCAATTTCATGATGCTTACCGCCGTGCGTGAGTAATTCCATCGTAGGCTTGCTGGACGGTGATGGGTTGGATGAGATTTATCATGTAATCGAGTTAGTTTTGTTAGGGTTTGATCCCTAGTATCCACTATGTTCTGAGATTGATGTTGCTATGACTTTGCTATGCGTAATGCTTGTCACTAGGGCCCGAGTGCCATGATTTCAGATCTGAACCTATTATGTTTTCATCAATATATGAGAGTTCTTGATCTTATCTTGCAAGTCTATAGTCACCTACTATGTGTTATGATCCGGCAACCCCGAAGTGACAATAATCGGGACCACTCCCGATGATGATCGTAGTTTGAGGAGTTCATGTATTCACTATGTGTTAATGCTTTGGTCTGGTACTCTATTAAAAGGAGGCCTTAATATCCCTTAGTTTCCAATAGGACCCCGCTGCCACGGGAGGGTAGGACAAAAGATGTCATGCAAGTTCTTTTCCATAAGCACGTATGACTATATTTGGAATACATGCCTACATTACATTGATGAATTGGAGCTAGTTCTATGTCACCCTATGTTATGATTGCTACATGATGAACCGCATCTGGCATAATTCTCCATCACCGATCCATTGCCTACGAGCTTTCCATATATTGTTCTTCGCTTATTTACTTTTCCGTTGCTATTGTTATCATCACTATAAAACACCAAAAATATTACTTTTGCTACCGTTACCTTTTACTACCGTTACCACTACTATCATATTACTTTGCTACTAAATACCTTGCTGCAGATATTAAGTTTCTAGGTGTGGTTGAATTGACAACTCAGCTGCTAATACTTGAGAATATTCTTTGGCTCCCCTTGTGTCGAATCAATAAATTTGGGTTGAATACTCTACCCTCGAAAACTATTGTGATCCCCTATACTTGTGGGTTATCAAGCCCCCAACTGAATTCATCATGAGCCTATCAAGCTGCGCATCAAAAACAAGTGGGCTAACACCACTACCCGTGCTGAGGCAGAGGCTGCTATGATGGACGTGGATGAGGATGAGATTCAGGAGGAGGAAGAAGATGAGGACAGCTGTGATGCATACTCGCCTTCATCTTCTGAGCCCTCATGGGCTAAGAGGCTGAAGAACAAGATGATGGCTCTGTTCTACATGCAGGCCAAGGGCCAGTACCGGTCTCATGTTGCTCGGAAGAAGAGTCGCCGGCGCGACAAGAGGATCTTGAGGACGTTCGGCGAGCAGGTATCTAGCGGGTCCAAGAAGCACATCACCCTAGAGGTTGAATAGATGGCGAAGCAGGGCTACCAGTGGACTGAATCTGAGGAGGAGACCATACCCCTGCCGAGACCGACGAGGAGCGTGACGAGTGATTGCTTCAGCTTGAGCTACCACCTGTGTCGTAGGTGTCCTCTCTGCCTTTTTGGTGTCTCGATGCCAAAGGGGGAGGGAGTGTAGGATTTTTGAGTTGTGTGTCGTTGTGTCGTTGTGTCTTGCTCTTTGCTTTCGTCCTGTTGAACCTCATTTGCTTTTGCTTGTTGGTTTGTGTTTGGTTTCGTCTGGATCCAGGAGACTATCATATGGTGTAATACATATGTCCTCAGCGTATCTTATTGTCTTATCATATTATCTAGTTTGCTTAGTAGATTGTGAGCTTAGTTTGTCTTGTGCTATCATTACTTTATGCTCATATTTATTATCTTTCCCCATGCTTAGTGTTAGTTATTTTGTTGCAAGATATGCCTCGTCTATAAATTATAGGGGGTGTGTTGAACCTAGTATGTGTGTCGTGCAGTCCAAAGCATTTCTCTAGAGAGCACACATCTAGGGGGATCCCGTCGATATTTTATAGATGTTCGGTTTGCCTATGTTTTATTTTATTTTCCTATGTGCAAATATCGTATTGTCATCAATCCACCAAAAAGGGGGAGATTGTAAGGGCATATTTATCCCTAAGTGGTTTTAGTGATTGATGACAATGCATTTGCGGACTAATCGTGTGCATTGAGCATTTCGGATATCTCATACTTAGGCACAAGACGATTCGTTGCCCCTCGGAGTCTAGTGAAGACGGAGTTTTCCCTATGTTTCCTTTCGGTGGATTTGAGTCGTAGGAAAGCCGTACTATTAAGAGGGGATCTGCTTTGGAAAGGTTTGGGTGGAATCATCACGTACATGTTTGTTCCTTTTGCACCGCCTTTCCTTTGGCTCTTTGGAGCATCCTCCGTTTTTCCGTGTCTCCGCAAAATAAAGGACTCCTAGTGTTGTTGTGCTGGGGCATGCGGTAGTACCGGCCAGGGACGTGGTAGTACCGCAGGCCCTTGCGGTAGTACCGCTCCACGGGCGTGGTAGTACCGCTCCATGGGCGTGGTAGTACCGTGGCCTCAGGTCGGGCACGGCAGCATGAGAAGAAGTAGGGCCGGATGTAATTTTTTACATCTGCGCCCTACGCGGTAGTACCGCTCGAAGCTTGCGGTAGTACCGCATCGGATTTTTGCACAAATCGAAACTCGGCGGGAGTAGCCACAGATGTATTTTTATATGTCTGTTCCTTCCCAGCCTAGACAAACCCTGCCTTGCGGTAGTACCGCAAGGGGGAGCGGTAGTACCGCTCCAGCGGTTCTACCGCTCTTCGCTTCAACACATTAGGGCTGGTCTAGCCCCTGCCGCACATACGGTAGTACCGCGGCGCCCCGCCGTAGTACCGCAGGCCCTTGCGGTAGTACTGCATGTCAGGTGCGGTAGTACCGCAAGTCACGGGCTGGGTAAGTGGATAACAGTTGGATTTGTCCTATTACTATAAAAGGGGAGTCTTCTTCTCCGAGTTGACTACCTCTTTCATCCCTAAGCTCCATTTTCGCCCGATCTTTCTCCCTAGTCAATCAAACTTGTTGATTTTATAGGGATTGGTTGAGAAGGCCTCGATCTACACTTCCACCAAGAGAAATTGGATTCCCCCCAGTAATCCTTGCGGATCTTGTTACTCTTGGGTGTTTGAGCACCCTAGATGGTTGAGGTCACCGCGGAGCCATATTCCATTGTAGTGAAGCTTCTGGTGTTGTTGGGAGCCTCCAATTAAGTTGTGGAGATTGCCCCAACCTTGTTTGTAAAGGTCCAGTCGCCGCCTCCAAGGGCACCAATAGTGGAATCACGGCTTCTCGCATTGTGTGAGGGCGTGAGGAGAATACGGTGGCCCTAGTGGCTTCTTGGGGAGCATTGTGCCTCCACACCGCTCCAACGGAGACATACTTCCTCTCAAAGGGAAGGAACTTCGGTAACACATCCTCGTCTCCACCGGCTCCACTCTTGGTTATCTCGTCCCTTTACTTGTGCAAGCTTACTTTGTGTTGCATCCCTTGCTTGCTTGTGTGCTTGTTGTTGTTGCATCATATAGGTTGCTCACCTAGTTGCATATCTGGACAACCTACTTTGATGCAAAGTTTAAATTGTTAAAGAAAAGCTAAAAATTGTTAGTTGCCTATTCACCCCTCCCCCTCTAGTCAACTATATCGATCCTTTCACATATCATATCACTTATTTGATTGCGTGTGATGTTTATCCTTTATGCATCTTATTTTGCTTAGTTCGACGATAGCATTATAAGATGATCTCTCACTAAATTTCAAGGTATAAGTGTTCTCCCTGAGTATGCACCGTTGCTATAGTTCGTCATGCCTAGACACCATGTGATGATAGGGTGTGATAAGCTCTACATTCACATACAACGGGTGCAACCAGTTTTGCACATGCAGAATACTCGGGTTAAACTTGACGAGCCTAGCATATGCAGATATGGCCTCGAAACACTAAGACCGAAAGGTTGAGCGTGAATCATATAGTGGATATGATCAACATAGTGATGTTCAACATTGAAAACTACTCCACCTCACATGATGATTGGACATGGTTTAGTTGATTTGGATCACGTGATCACTTAGATGATTAGAGGGATGTCTATCTCAGTGGGAGTTCTTTAGTAATATGATTAATTGAACTTTAATTGATCATGAACTTAGTACCTAATAGTATTTTGCATGTCTATGTTGTTGTAGATAAATGACCCGTGCTACTGTTCCTTTGAATTTTAATGTGTTTCTAGAGAAAGCTAAGTTGAAAGATAATGGTAGCAACTACACGGACTGGGTTCGTAACTTGAGGATTATCCTCATTGCTGCACAGAAGAATTACGTCCTGGAAGCACCGCTAGGAGCAAAGCCCGCTGCAGGAGCAACACCAGATGTTATGAACATCTGGCAGAGCAAAGCTGATGAGTACTCGATAGCTCAGTGTGCCATGCTTTACGGCTTAGAATTGGGACTTCAACGACATTTTGAACGTCATGGAGCGTATGAGATGTTCCAGGAGTTGAAGTTAATATTTCAAGCAAATGCCCAAATTGAGAGATATGAAGTCTCGAGTAAGTTCTATAGCTGTAAGATGGAGGAGAATAGTTCTGTCGGTGAACATATACTCCGAATGTCTGGGTACCACAACCACTTAACTCAACTGGGAGTTAATCTTCCTGATGATAGTGTCAGTGACAAAGTTCTTCAATCACTGCCACCAAGCTACAAAAGCTTCATGATGAACTATAATATGCAAGGGATGGATAAGACGATTCCCGAGCTCTTCGCAATGCTAAAGGCTGCGGAGGTAGAAATCAAGAAGGAGCATCAAGTGTTGATGGTCAACAAGACCACTAGTTTCAAGAAGAAGGGCAAAGGGAAGAAGGGGAACTTCAAGAAGAACGGCAAGCAAGTTGCTGCTCAAGTGAAGAAGCCCAAGTCTGGACCTAAGCCTAAGACTGAGTGCTTCTACTGCAAAGGGACTGGTCACTGGAAGCGGAATTGCCCCAAGTATTTGGCGGATAAGAAGGATGGCAAAGTGAAAGGTATATTTGATATACATGTTATTGATGTGTATCTTACTAATGCTCATAGTAGCGTCTCGGTATTTGATACTGGTTTTGTTGCTCATATTTGCAACTCGAAACAGGGGATACGGATTAAGCGAAGATTGGCTAAGGACGAGGTGACGATGCACGTGGGAAATGGTTCCAAAGTTGACGTGATCGCGGTCGGCACACTACCTCTATATCTACCTTCGAGATTAGTTTTAGACCTGAATAATTGTTATTTGGTGCCAGCGTTAAGCATGAACGTTATATCTGGATCTTGTTTGATGCAAGACGGTTATTCATTTAAATCAGAGAATAATGGTTGTTCTATTTATATGAGTAATATATTTTATGGTCATGCACCCTTAATGAGTGGTCTATTTTTATTGAATCTCGATAGTAGTGATACACATATTCAGAGTATTGAAGCCAAAAGATACAAGTTTAATAATGATAGTGCAACTTATTTGTGGCACTGCCGTTTAGGTCATATTGGTGTAAAGCGCATGAAGAAACTCCATGTGATGGGCTTTTGGAATCACTTGATTATGAATCACTTGATGCTTGCGAACCATGCCTCATGGGCAAGATGATTAAGACTCCATTCTCCGGAACAATGGAGCAAGCAACAGACTTATTGGAAATAATACATACTGATGTATGCGGTCCGATGAGTGTTGATGCTCGCGGCGGGTATCATTATTTTCCGACCTTCACAGATGCTTTGAGCACATATGGGTATATCTACTTAATGAAACATAAGTCTGAAACATTTGAAAACTTCAAACAATTTTAGAGTGAAGTGGAAAATCATCGTAACAAGAAAATTAAGTTTCTACGATCTGATTGTGGAGGTGAATATTTGAGTTATGACTTTGGTCTTCATTTGAAACAATGCGGATAGTTTCGGAACTCACGCCACCTGGAACACCACAGCGTAATGGTGTGTTCGAACGTCGTAACCGCACTTTATTAGATATGGTGCGATCTATGATGTCTCTTACTGATTTACCACTATCATTTTGGGGTTATGCTTTAGAGACGGCTGCATTCACGTTAAATAGGGAACCATCGAAATCCATTGAGACGACACCATATGAACTATGGTTCGGCAAGAAACCCAAGTTGTCGTTTCTTAAAGTTTGGGGTTGTGATGCTTATGTTAAAAAGCTTCAACCTGATAAGCTCGAACCCAAATCGGAGAAATGTGTCTTCATAGGATACCCAAAGGAGACTGTTGGGTACACCTTCTATCACAGATCCGAAGGCAAGATATTCGTTGCTAAGAATGGATCCTTTCTAGAGAAGGAGTTTCTCTTGAAAGAAGTGAGTGGGAGGAAAGTAGAACTTGATGAGGTAATTGTACCTACTCTGTTGGGGATATTACTACTGGGCATAAACCGTCCAGGAGAGGCCGGGTTACCCCCACGATGATTGCTTTATTTGAAGACTCATGAAGACAAAGATGGTGGCACTTCATGAAGGCCCAAGGCCCAAAGGCGGGTTAAGTCTTGTAGACATAAACCGACATTGATATATAACTTGTATTGTAAGATAGGAGTAGAGACCGAGCCGGACACATTTATGATCCGGCCTCGGGACTCTGTAAACCGACGGGTGTCGACCTATGTATATAAAGGGGCGACCCAGCGGCGGTTTAGGGACAACAGACAACAACTCGAGAGCCAGGCAAAGCGGATTCGCTCCCTGGTCATCGAAACCCTAGCAATTCCATCACAACTGGAGTAGGCCTTTACCTTCATCATAAGGGGCCGAACCAGTATAAACTCTTGCGTCCTTTGTCCGCTTTAAACCCCTTTAAGCTAACCCGTAGTGATGGCTCCACGACTAAGTCCTTTCACGAGGACAGCTGCAGTGACAAAACCACGACAGTTGGCGCCCACCGTGGGGCTATCGCACGATGGTTTCGAGTTCTTGAAGGGCAGCTTCGAAGGACTCAAGGGATACGTTGTGTGCCGGATGACTAATAGTCACTGCGGCAAGCTCTACATCGACGATGCAGGATGGAGCCCCGAGGCCGGCTCAATTGAGTACGGGTACCGGGTCCCCTTTGGAAGAATTCACGTCTTCATCGGCAAGATCGGCGAACCGGGCCCTGAGCCGGACATCTGCACCGACATCATCGATACGGCTCAGTGTGCAAGATCTGCCCAGGTTTAGCCCGCTGTAAAGCGTGCCTTCATAGGTGTCATCCATGGAGCGGAATATGAGGATAGATCGGCATCTGGTGGCGAAACCGTTGTCTACTCTGATGACGAGTCTTCAACCGGAGAGACTGAGTCACTGTATCAGCTGCAGGATGGCCGGATTAGTGGTGGTTCTGATGGCGACAGTATTCCGGACCCCCTTGATCCGCCGAGTCGGGTCACGGTCTTCATGGCCGGTACGCAATCAGCTCAGCACTCTTCTACCGCTGCAACAGTGCTTTCCGGTTCAGCAGCAGCAACACCAGCAGGAGTAGGAGGCTCTGTGCCGCCTCCGGCTCAGGTTTTGTCCGATTTGTTCGACGCTTTGGCAACATTGCTTGCAGCAGAGGTGGACGCGGCAAACCGAGATCAGCACAACGCGGAGATTGCAAAGGTGAAGGATCAGATAACCTAAGCTAAAGCGGACCTGGCGGTAGAGAACACCAGGATGGCTACAGAGCGGGCCGAGTTAGAGGCTCGGGCTTATCGGCTTATGCTGGATCAGAGTGCGTCAGATGATGTCATGAGAAGAAGATACCGGTCGCACCTCCCGTCGGTTTTTGAGGCAAGAAATCTCTTTAACACGCCAAGAGCAGGCACCAGCAACCAGCCAGTGGTAAACCGGGCGGAGGCACCTGGGACTGGGGCACCGGTTCAGCCGCGTGCGATGGATCCGCCGCTTCAGCCTCTCAGAACGATATCCCATCATGACACGTCTCAACACCTCCGGGTCATTACTCTAACCCGTTGGATAACATCATTGTCACCGCTTCACGATTGGCAGCTCTCCCGATTGATGGCGAGTCCCCAGTAGTAGTTGAAACACGACGAGCTAGGGAGCTCCTTCAAACAGCCTTGACTCAGCAGCAGGATTATTCATATAGCCGCGAAAGGATTCATTCTACTCCCCACCCGAGCCGGAGCTACAGTAGGCATATCGATGAACCGGCCGTATCAAGCAGTGCGCGGAATCGTAATCCGCCCCGTGGCCATAACCCGACGGGTGGCCGTGGTAATGCTCAGGATGTAGTGGATCGCGCTAGGGCAAGTCGGGAAGCCGAATTAGCAGTGCAGCACGAAGCTCCGGTTCGTCAGCTCACTCCAGTTCGTCCAACAACGTCGGTGGAACCAGGGGTTACCTCCAGTTCTTTGGGAGTACCATGTCTTGTCCCAGCATTGCGCAACGTACGGCTACCCAAGGATTTCAAAGGCCCGCGCAAGGTACCGAATTACACCGCCGATTTATCCCCCGAGTCATGGGTGGAAAGCTATGAGATGGAAATGGAGGTGCTGGATGTGGATGAGGCGGCGTGTGCCAAATACTTTACCATGATGTTGGAGGGAACAACTCGCACATGGTTGAAAAACCTGCCGGCCAACTCCATTGGGTCGTGGGTCGAGTTAAGGGCCTGGTTCATCCAGAATTTCAATGATACGTGCAAGCAGCCCATGTCAATCGTGGATTTAGCTGCCTATGTCCAGGAGGAAGGAGAATCGACAACCCGCTGGGTGCACCAGGTTTCAGAGATTTTGCATTCATCAGACCGCATCAACGCCGACACAGCCATTTTAACATTGGAAGGCAATTGCCGGTTTGCACCTTTGAAGCTGAAGTTGGGACGGCTTAAATGCCATTGTAATGACATGGGAATACTTATGGCGGCTCTGGTGAAGTATGCCGACTCCGATAGTACCAAGGACCCCGAGTCTGATGATGACAAGACAGGGAAGGGAAAGAAGAGCGGCAGCACCAAAGGGCAGCAGCATAACCCGGCAGGTCATGGGAACAACGGTAAACGCAAGGCGGATAATAGCTTGGCCTTTGTGACCAACACCAACACCCAGGATACCGGACAGCGGCGTAAGGGTAAACCGCCCGAGCAGGGTGGAGGGCCAGGCCCCAATCTGGAGCGCATGTTAAATCAGCCTTGCCCAAAACACGGATCAAAGGAGAGGCCAGCTACGCATCTTTGGAAGGATTGCTTCATTATGCGGGAGTTCAAAAATTCTAATCTCTTTCAATACGACAACGGACCGCCTGGCGGTTCAGGAGGCGGTTTCCACGGGCCGGGTTATGGAGGTGGCAGCTCCGGTTCAAGATTCCAAGGCAACCAAACCGGACATGGCAATCAGAGCAGCCAGGGCAACCAGGGAGGTTACAACCATTAGGGGAATCAACAGCAGCAGCAATCGGGTTATCAGAGCAATCTGAAGCAGTTGAATAGTGGGCAGTACCATGTCTTCACCACTAGCTTATGTAAGCATGATCAGAAGCTTCATAAAAGGGTCGTGAACTCCGTTGAACCGTCGGTACCTCGTTATCTACGCTGGTCTGAACAGCCCATCCTGTGGAGTCGAGAGGATCATCCACCCCGGGTTGACAATCCGGGTCATCTCGCCTTGGTGGTGGCACCTCGGTTGGGGGTATAAGTTTACCAAGGTGCTTATGGATGGAGGAAGCAGTATCAATATCCTTTACTATGAAACCTTCCGTCACATGGGGTTAACAGATAAGAATCTTAAACCGTCGAATATCGTGTTTCATGGAGTGGTGCCTGGTAAATCGGCATACCCAGTTGGCAAGATAGCTCTGGAGGTTGCTTTTGGAGATGATCATGATTCAAGATCAGAGGTGTTGACTTTTGAGGTGATGAAAATCAAGAGTCCATATCATGCCCTGTTTGGACGGCCGGCTTATGCTAAGTTCATGGCAAGGCCTTGTTATGTTTATCTGCAGCTCAAGATGCCGGGTCATAAGGGGACCATCACAGTACATGAGAGCCGAAAGATTGCTTTGGAATGTGAAGAGGGAGATGAGGCTTATGCTGAGTTGGTTTGTGCCACAGAGGAGCTGAAGTTTTATAAAGACAATGTCGATCCGGCAGATATGACTTCTCTGAAAAAGCCAACTACAGAGCATGATCCGGCACTAAAATTTAAATCTGCTGAGGAGACTAAGTTGGTTGACTTTGTTCCTAGCGATTCATCCAAGCAGTTCAGCATCAGTGCTAACCTGGATCCGAAATAGGAAAGCGCACTCATCAAGTTCATCCGTGAGAACTGGGACATCTTTGCATGGAAGCCTTCTGACATGCTAGGTGTACCGAGGGAACTCGCTGAGCACACTCTTAATATAGATCCTAAGTTTAAACCGGCCAGGCAGTTTCTCCGCCGCTTCAACGAAGAAATGCGTAAAGCTATTGGTGAGGAGGTAGCCCGGCTCTTGGCAGTAGGGTTTATTGTGGAGGTCTTTCACCCTGAGTGGCTAGCTAATCCGGTGCTAGTACTTAAGAAAACGGCACTTGGCGTATGTGTGTGGATTACATAGACTTAAACAAGGCATGTCCAGCTGACCCCTTTGCTCTCCCTCGTATCGATCAAATTATTGATGCTACGGCAGGTTGTGACCGTTTGAGTTTTCTAGATGCTTATTCTGGTTATCATCAGATCAAAATGGCAGTTAAGGACCAGGAGAAGACAACTTTCATAACTCCCTTTGGAGCCTTCTGCTATGTATCTATGCCTTTTGGGCTCAAGAGTGCCCAGGCGACTTATCAGCGTTGCATCTAGAATTGCATGCATAAACAGATTGGGCGCAATGCTCATGCATATGTGGATGATATTGTGGTGAAGTCCAGAAAGGAGGAAACATTGATAGGTGACTTGAAGGAAACTTTTGATAACCTCCGGGTTTATAAGATGATGCTTAATCCGGCCAAATGTGTCTTTGGTGAATCGGTAGGCAAGCTCTTGGGTTTTCTGGTGTCTAACAGGGGCATTGAAGCTAATCCGGAGAAGATCACAGCTATCACATCCCTGGCTAAATCGGCGTGTATCAACGATGTATAGCGTTTGGCGGGCCGAATTGCAGCCTTAAGCCGGTTTATCAATCGCCTTGGGGAGAAGGCTATCCCTTTGTATCAGATGCTAAAGAAGATAGATGACTTCGTCTAGAGTGATGTTGCTGATAAAGTGTTTCAGGACTTGAAGAGACAGTTAGCCAAGCCACCTGTACTTGTGGCTTCGGTCGATAAAGATCCCTTGCTGCTATATGTGGCTGCTAATGCCCGGGCTATTAGTGTGGCTATTGTGGTGGAGCGCAAGGAGGCCGAAAAAGAGTATCTAGTTCAACAGCCGGTTTATTATATTAGCGAGGTGCTTATTGAGTCCAAATAGAGATACCCACATTGGCAGAAGCTGGTGTATGGGGTTTTCATGGCAAGCCGGAAACTTAAGCATTATTTTCAGGGTCATCCTATCACAGTGGTCAGTTCAGCCCCCTTGGGAGATATCATCCAAAACAGAGAAGCAACCGGACGGATTGCTAAATGGGCTATTGAGCTTGGACCTCACGGGTTAAAGTATACGCCTCGCACAGCAATCAAATCCCAAGCACTTGTGGACTTCATCAATGATTGGACAGAGTTGCAAGCATCGGAGGAAAATCCAGACAACACTTATTGGACTATTCATTTTGAGGGTCCAGACAATTGGAGGGCTCGGGGTCTGGAGTCATATTAACTTGCCCACGAGGTGATAAGTTTTGTTATGTTCTCCGTTTAATGTTCCCTTGTACTAACAATGCAGCTGAGTATGAGGCCTTGCTCCATGGTCTTCGGATGGCTAAGGAAATGAATTTAAGCCGGGTTAAGTGCTTTGGTGACTCAGACCTGGTGGCTCAACAGGTATCTGGCACTTGGGATTCCAAGGATCCACTCATGGCGGCATATAGACGAGAGGTGGATACAGTGGCTGATCATTTCAAGGGTTATCAGGTTGACCATATAGACCAGCGAAAGATGAAGCGGCAGATGCTTTAAGTCTCTTAGGCTCTCAACGTAAACCGGTGCCACCCAATACCTTTCTAGATGTGCTGCATAATCCGTCAGTCAAGATACCTACGGAGGACGATTTGGCTGTGCCTGACTCGGAGGCTCAATTGGTGGCAGCTCTTCATGTTATTCCGGATTGGACGGTCCCATACCTGGCATACATGAACCGGGGCGAGTTACCGGACGATGAAACCTTGGCCCGACAGATAATCCGGCGATCCAAGTCAATGACCATTGTCAATGGGGAGCTACATCATTGCAGCGTCACATGAGCGTTTCAGCGTTGTGTGTCTCCTCAAGAAGGTTGTGAGATTTTGCGTGAGATCCACGAAGGAGATTGTGGTCACCATGCTGGTTCAAAATCCTTGGTGGCTAAGGCCTTTCGTCACGGCTTCTATTGGTTGACGGCTCATGCTGATGCTGAGGATTTGGTAAAGAGGTGTGATGGTCGTCACAAGTTTGCACGCCGCGCTCATGTTCCGGCTCAAGAATTAAGAATGATTCCAATCACTTGGCCATTTTCAACTTGGGGGCTAGATATGGTTGGACCTTTTAAGAGGTCCAAGGACAAGAATACCCACCTGCTGGTGGCGGTTGATAAGTTTACCAAGTAGGTAGAGGCAGAGCTAGTCAGTAAGTGTGATGCGGCCACGGCGGTTCAATTCATCAAAAAGGTGATATTCCGGTTTGGTTTTCCACACAACATTATAACTGATAATGGTACTAATCTTTCCAAGGGTGCTATGGAAGAATTTTGTCAACGTGAGCACATTCAGCTTGACGTGTCATCAGTGGCTCACCCCCAATCTAATGGTCAAGCAGATAGGGCCAATCAAGAAATTTTGAGAGGTATCAAACCCCGACTTATGGTTCCTTGAAAGCGGACACCGGGTTGTTGGGTGGAGGAGTTACATTCTGTGTTATGGAGTATCAACACCACACCGAACAGATCTACGGGTTACTGATAACCTACAAGTATAGGGGATCGCAACAGTTTTCGAGGGTAGAGTATTCAACCCAAATTTATTGATTCGACACAAGGAGAGCCAAAGAATATTCTCAAGTATTAGCAGCTGAGTTGTCAATTCAACCACACCTGGAAACTTCATATCTGCAGCAAAGTATTTAGTAGCAAAGTAATATGATAGTAGTGGTAACGGTAGCAAAAGGTAACAGTAGTAAAAGTAGTGTTTTTGGTATTTTGTAGTGATGATAGCAATAGCAACGGAAAAGTAAATAAGCGAAGAACAATATATGGAAAGCTCATAGGCAATGGATCGGTGATGGAGAATTATGCCGGATGCGGTTCATCATGTAACAGTCATAACCTAGGGTGACACAGAACTAGCTCCAGTTCATCAATGTAATGTAGGCATGTATTCTGAATATAGTCATACGTGCTTATGGAAAAGAACTTGTATGACATCTTTTGTCCTACCCTCCCGTGGTAGCGGGGTCCTTACGGAAACTAAGGGATATTAAGGCCTCCTTTTAATAGAGTACCAGAACAAAGCATTAACACATAGTGAATACATGAACTCCTCAAACTACGGTCATCACCGGTAAGTATCCCGATTATTGTCACTTCGGGGTTAACGGATCATAACACATAATAGGTGACTATAGACTTGCAAGATAGGATCAATAACTCTCATATATTGATGAAAACATAATAGGTTCAGACAAGGTTGTCAGAATCGCGATTCTGTTATACAAGTCTACGACTTTACGATCCAAACTAACTCCTCTGATTCTACGATTTTAGTTCATAGAATCTATGTTTTTACGATCCTGATAGTGAAGATTCTACGATTTGTGATCCTACCATCAGAGCTCCAATCCGATTCAAAATCGCGATTCTGACAACCGTTCAAATCTGAAATCATGGCACTCTGGCCCTAGTGACAAGCATTAAGCATAGCAAAGTCATAGCAACATCAATCTCAGAACATAGTGGATTCTAGGGATCAAACCCTAACAAAACTAACTTGATTACATGATAGATCTCATCCAACCCATCACTGTCCAGCAAGCCTACGATGGAATTACTCACGCACGGCGGTGAGCATCATGAAATTGGTGATGGAGGATGGTAGATGATAACGATGGCGACGGATTCCCCTCTCCGGAGGCCCGAACGGACTCCAGATCAGCCCTCCCGAAAGGTTTTAGGGCTTGGCGGCGGCTCTGTATCGTAAAACGCGATGAATTCTTTTCTCTGATTTTTTATCTCCCCGAAACACAATATATAGAGTTGGAGTTGGAGATGGAGGTGCTTCAGGGGGCCCACGAGGCAGGGGGCGCGCCCCCCACCCTCGTGGATAGGTGGTGGGCCCCCTGGCCTTCATCTTTTGCAAGCATTTTTTATATTTTCCAAAAAGTTGCTCCGTGAAGTTTCAGGTCATTCCGAGAACGTTTGTTTCTGCACATAAATAACACCATGGTAATTCTGCTGAAAACAGCGTCAGTCTGGGTTAGTTCCATTCAAATCATGCAAGTTAGAGTCCAAAACAAGGGAAAAAGTGTTTGGAAAAGTAGATACGACGGAGACGTATCAGTTACACGCCTTTCTTCATGGTTTACGGAGTAGAGGCAGTTCTCCCTAGTGACATACGTCATGACTCGCCCCGTGTGGCGGCTTATGTTGAAGCTGATAATGAGAAAGCACGTCAGGACTCACTAGACCTATTAGATGAGGAGCGTGATCTTGCGGCGGCACGTTCGGTGATTTATCAACAAGATCTGCGACGTTATCATGGCCACCGGGTTAAAACCAGATATTTTCAAGAAGGCGATCTGGTGCTCCGGCTCATCCAGGATCAGACTGATATGCACAAGTTATCCCCACCTTGGGAAGGGCCTTTTGTGGTCGGCAAAAATTTGCACGATGGATCATACTAACTTATCGATGTTCGAGAGCACAAAGACTCACGTAAATCAGAGGAGGAGACCCAGCGGTCGTGGAATATAGCTCATCTTCGGCCTTACTATACTTGAGCCATATGCTATTTTTATGTACATAATTATGACAATATATATATATATATTATGATCAATATAATAAATCAGAGCCTCAGCTAAAGCGGGGTTTCTGTTGTTTTTATATCATGTGTGTTTACATGGGGGCTTCTATTCATAAAGCGAAGTTCTGCTGATTCGGCTTATAAAGCCACACATATAAAAGGAAATCACTAGGGGTGTCGTGGAATTGTCACGGCAGATGTCCTCATGGAAGGACTTAGTCGTGGAGCCATCACTACGGGTTAGCTTGAAGGGGTTAAACCGGACAAAGGGACACGAGAGTTTATACTAGTTCGGCCCCTTCGATGAAGGTAAAGGCCTACATCTAGTTGTGATTGGTATTGCTGGGGTTTCGAAGACCAGGGAGCGAATCTGCTTTGTCTGGCTTCGAGTTATTGTTCTTCTGTCCCTGAACCACCACCGGGTCACCCCTTTATATATTCAGGAGGATCCCGGTCGGTCTACGGAGTCCCGAGGCTGGCTCATACAAGTGTCTGCCTCGGTCTCTTCTTCCTTATCTTACAATGCAAGTTTATACAATCATGGCGGTTTACTATCATGGGCCCTAAACCGCCTGCGGGCTCTGGGCCTCTAAGCTTCATACGTAAAGTGCCATCTTCTGGGTTTCCTTGGGCTTTAGTATAACTGAAGGTGAACCGGCCCCTCCTGGGCGGTTTACCCTCAGTGGTTATATCTTCAACATTAGGCCCCAGATTGATTTGAACCTGTTCATATCAGTCTTCAATCCTTGAACTTCTGGCAATTCTCGTAAACCGCCATATTGTCTTCTCCCTGTGAACTTTGATGAATCGCCATGACGTCATCTTCTATTACTGTAGTAAATCATTGTGACGTCATTCCTGTATAAAAAATTTATAAAGATTCCCTTCTCTTTAATTAATTCCCGAAGATCGAGGCGACAGCTGCATCCTCTTTTGCCGCCTCCGATTCCTTGATTTTCGCGCCTGCCGTTTTATCCCACTTCCTTATAAATAAAATCAGGGCGCCTTCCATTTTCTCTCTTTCCAAACCGCATCGTCTTCCTCCTCGCGACCCGAAGACCTCAAGTATCGCCGCCGCCGCCGTCGTTGATCTTCCAGTCCGCACCGACTCAGGCCACTGCATCGACCTGACTCTGACCAGAAATCGACGGCGAACCTCCGCAGCTCATCCACATCCATGAGTTCTTCTCCTTCCCCTTCTCAGATCTGCATTGGAACTTTGTTTGAGTTCGTCGGTGGTCATCACCGCCCGATGCAATACCGTTGTTAGTTTTCACCTCCAACCCTATTTAGATTGTAAAAACAACGTAGAACTGCTGCGGCATCTGTTTGTGCTTATCTTGCATAAAAATAGATCTTATTTCCATTGTTTGGAAGCCCTCTTCGAATGTATGAACTTATCTGCACTGTTTTAGGTCTAGAAATTTTCCTTCCAGAGCGATCGTTTGATCCAAAATAATAATTGCAACTTGTGAAACCTGTTTGTTCCACACTTAACAAATTTCCAGCTTAGGGTTCTGCCTCAAAAAGGCGGTTTATCCTTTAGTGTTGATAATCCGTTGTATGTCATTAGCCCTCTCTTAAACCGCCATCTAGAATTTGAACAACCATGCCCGGTTCACTTCCTATGTATACCTTGAATTGCCGGTTTAACATTTTGACAAACACATACGAACCGCCAATCGTAAACTGTCCATTTTCCTTTTACAGACTTTGTAAGATGACGAAGCAATTTGCTTCTTGCAACTGGGTTCCGTCTTGGATCACAGAAACGCAAATCAATGAATATGTCACCACCGGCGCTTTAGCCTCAAAAAATGACCTCCGTTGGCGAGTTCCTGGCCCTGAATGCCCCCCTGAACCTCAAAATGGAGAAGTGATTGTATTCTTGCAACATTTAGCTCGAGGTTTCAGTCCTCCCGGATCAAAAAAATTCTGGGATGTTCTTGCCAGGCTCCAACTTCATCCTCAAGATATTGGACCAAATTCTGTGTCCAACATATGCAATTTCCAAGTATTCTGCGAGGTTTATCTGCAAGAAGAACCAACTGTCGATCTCTTTCTAGATCTCTTTCACTTAAACCGCCGGACAGAATTTTCTGATGGACCTAATACTGAACTTGGCGGTGTGTCAATCCAAAAAAGGAAAGAGGTTGATTTTTCCTCACGCAAACTTCACAGCCATCCAAAAGACTGGAACCAAACCTGATTCTATTGTCAAAATACTGCCCCTGCTAAAGAGAATCCTCTACCGGGCTACCGTCCGTACCGACTCAGCAATAATCACCCCTTACCTCAGAGATTGCCTGCCAAAGACCAACAAGCTTATGCATCTCAACTCGCCAAACTCCGGGCTCTCCTTGCCAATGGTTTAACTGGTGTTGATCTCGTTCGTTGCTGGATTTCATGGTGCATTCTCCCTTTAAGCCGCCGGCCCAGATTGATGTTTGAATACACCGGCAACACCAATGATCCTCAACGGTTTAAATCAATAGAACTGACGGACGATGAAGTCAGTGAAAGTGTAAAGAAAATACTCGACGAACCGCTCGCCGTATGTACTCAAATTGGTCTTCGTCCTTTTTACACCTCCAACAAACAGCCAGGGGTAAATATTTTAACCTTGTACTTTTCCTTATTCTTCTCCGCTTTGACACTGCTATAATAATACTTTTGTGCAATCCCATAGGCTAGTAGCTCTTTTTGGAAAAATAAAACTCAAGACAAAGTAGCTAAGGCTCCTCGTGGTAAGACCAAGGTCATCAAGAAAGCTGCCAAAAAGAAAACCGCTGAGTCTTCAGAGCCACCAGAAGATGTTGATGACTCGGCTGAAGAGGTAAAGTTTGACTCCCTTGACTTCTATCCATATATTTTACTGATAATGATTACTCCCAGGATGATGCGTAGGCCAGCCATGCAGATCATATTGAGGTAATTTGTCTTTCTTCTGACTCAGAACTTGTGCCGGTTCAACGATTTCGCCGTGCAGTTCGGAAAGTGAAATGCTCTCACCCTGTTGCTCATTTGGATCAAAAACTTTCTTTGAAGACACAACAAACCGAAGGGCGTCGCACAACCCGGCACAGTGGTCAACAGGTCACTTCTTCCGGTTTACCTCACACCCCAAACCGGAAACGTCGTCTAGAGGTTGCTTGTTCTCCTGAAAAATGTTATCTTTTGAAAGGTTTCTTCCGATGCCCTCTCAATTCATCTCATTCAAATTATCAAGCATCTTCTAATTCGTCTGGCGGTTCATCAACCACTCAGCTGCCTCCACTGAAAACCGTCCCTGGGTAAGTGTGTAGCCTTCCCTTCTCTTTCATAACTCAGTTGACCATGCTAATCTTTGTTTTAATATTAGTGCTCAAGCTCGTTTGAGTAAGAAGGCCAAGACCAGCGCCCCTACCGGTGAAGTTGAACCGGAGAAAACTCCTGAGGGTCTTGATAAAAATCTTGATAATCTTGTGGATGATTTTGCCCTGCCAGAGCCAACTATCAATGCAAATCCGCCAGAAGCTGATTCGGCCATACATGAGGATACCTCAAGTCCACATGTTATGCCTGCAAGTCCGGCTGCTGATCTGCTGAAGTCAAGTGCTAATCCGCCAAGCCCAGCCAAAGACGATGACGTTATTGTTACTGGCACTGCTTATACCGCTCCGGGTGATCCAGTTGTCTTGGCAAAACATACCGCCAAGGATGAGTTTATTTCAATGGGCAAGAGGAAGATGGAAACTGATATGTCAAAATATGCTAATCTTTCTGCCCAGGATCTTCATTCCGGTTTCTTGAACCGGCTTTATACAAGTCGAGATAATGAGGCTGACTTGGTAAATCTGATGAAGGAACGTTATGAGGTAAACATTTTCCTCCTTATCTTTGTATTTTCACTGCCTTGTATCCTGTAGCCCCCAAGGGTCAGTTTAATTTGTAAAAACAAACCGGGACTTTGAATTTCCAAACTGCACATTGTTGACTTTTAAGTTTTTTGAACAAACACACATTAGCCCCCAAGTGCCAGGATTGAAACTTGTATGAATCCTTGGGACTTTGAATAAGCAGTAAGAACGAATTAATCCGCATTAGCCCCCAAGTGCCAGGATTGAAACTTGTATGAATCCTGGGACTTTGAATAAGCAGTAAGAAAGAATTAATCCGCATTAGCCCCCAAGTGCCAAGTGTAGAACCAGTTGTATGCTTGGGACTTTTGATAAAATATTGAAATGCTCCTCTTGATTTTGGCAGGCTGACATAAACCATCAACGGACGTAGATTGCTGATCTTCAAGAAATTATCAAATCTCAGCAAGAAGAATCTTCCAAAGCTAAAGATGAACTTCGAGCCGCTTTAACTTCCATAGAACGACTGAAAGAAGAATTCAAGACGGAACGTGCCAACTGGGACACTGAAAAGGGGACATTGCTGAAACGGGCTGAAGACGCCGAATCTGCACTTAAACCGGTGGCAGAAGAGCTTTCTGGGTTAAAGCGTCAAGTGAACGCCATGACCGCCGCAATATTTGGTAAGTACTCCTAGCAAAGTATTTGGAATACCCATCTTGTAAGGTGCCGGTTGAAATATGAAATTCTTAAACCGTTGCAGGGAGCCGCATTACTCATCTGGGCTCAGATGTACGGATGAAGCTGAAAGCAACATATACTCTTCTGGAACAACTTTACACCGGTGCTCAACGGGTTATTTGTGCAGCCTCCTATGACAATCTGGCCCCAACACTGATCAAGGATACTCTGACAAGGCTATCCATGGTACCAGCACAGCTAGAAGAGGTGAAGCGATCTGCTGCCAGGGCCGACGCTTTGTTGGCACTTACCCGAGCCAAAGCATGGATAGCTGACTTGGATCCAGTTGACCTTGCCAAAGGCTTTCCAAGCACATAAGAAAACGGGGCAGATTTTGATGATGTAGCCCTTAAAAGAGTGACGAGGGAGATGCGTCCTCTAGCGAGTCAGCTGGCAGAGGATGCTAACTTGACGGTTCACCGGTCTTATTATGATGCCAACAACAAACGGGTTAACCCTGTCATTCCGGAGGCGCAAAATCTTATTCCAGGAATCCGTAAGCACACTTATGCCCCTAACATTGATCCGTCAGAACTTATCAGTGAAGAAGCTATCTTTCAGGCCTTAACCCGGATTGACTGGACCACCGCAAGCTTCCAACCGCTAGGTGGGGAAGAGGAAGCTGAACCGACGCCAGATGACCCATCAACTTCGCAGCAACATGGTAATGAGACTTGATCTGGCAATTAGAGTGATGCTCCAGAAACCTTGTTCTGCTAGAAACACCATATTTTGGGCCTTCAAGTGCCTTGTAATAAGCTAGTGGAAATACTTTGATCCGTTGCCCTCGTGCGGCGGGATACACTTTGCGTTGATTTGTCATGAGAATTTTAGTACTGGCTTATGTATTTTTACAATACTATGCAATCCCTGTGTTTGCATACGGAAAATCTGTCCATGCGGTTTACCACGGGACGGGTCAAAATATCCCACTTGGTAAGCAACTATGGTTGCAGCAAATAATAAATCATACATGTGATATAAAACATTGCTGTCGGTTTACCAATTGTGATTTGAAGAAGGGTGAAAACCCAAACTCCACCGTACCATGTTGGTATATATATATGATATAGAACCGGGTTGTGATGAACGCCGGCCGATTGCTGGAGACAAAGCGTCAAAGCCAGACCGGTTTTGAAGGATGCCGGATTACCTTTAATTGTATACTTGAACAGAAGATCCGTAAGCCGTGCCGGGTTTTAAAAAACTCCAGTTTAACATAGACCTCACGAAAAAAATAAAAACTTGGCAGAAAAAAGCAAACAAAAAACTGTAGTCGAGGCTTTTCGAGGGCTGCCAGGCCCAAATCGAGGCTTTTCATGGGCTGCCAGGCCACTGAGTTAAACCATTTTGGCAAAGCCTTTTAAGATGGCCCTCCAACTAACCAATCATCGTTTTAACTTTGACAAGTTCAGGGTCTCAATGAGAGTAACTGTCAAACGTTCGAAGGGTCGTGCCAGGATTACCTGGATAGGAGTGGCTTACTTGATGAAGGCAGGTTAACCCGGGGTTTTAGGTGAATACACCAGGCTTCCAAGCCGTGGGTCGATACCCAGCTACAAGGGTCCTTTCAAACTCTTTGGTATTTGACGCAAAGAGCCCCCAAGTAACTTTGTGAGCTGTGCTCAATGGGTGCCTATGTTTGAGTTGTGCGTAGCAACAAGACTCTCTTTGGCCCCTTGGGTGTGAAGCTCCCAAGCTTTGTTGTGGCGTGATAGCCGCATCAAGAGGGTAGTAATGCTATGTTCTCTTTGGTGAATACACCTATGTTTGAACAGGAAGCCCCCAAGTTAACAGATATTTGAAGGAAGAAAACGGCGGAGGCCCTGCTTGATAGCAAGGATGCCGGTTTATTATATTGATCATAATATATACATTGTTGAAATATGTACATACGAAAAGCCTGTGACTTTAAGTGTAATAAGGCCGTAGGAGAGCTATGTTCCATGGCCGCCGGGTCTCCTCCTCAGAGCTACGTGAGTCTTCTCGAACGTCAATGAGGTAGTATGATCCGTTGTGCAGATTTTTGCTGACCACAAAAGGCCCTTCCCAAGGTGGGGATAACTTGTGCATATCAGTCTGGTCTTGAATGAGCCGAAGTACCAAATCACCTTCTTGAAGGGTTCTTGTCTTAACCCGGCGGCTATGATAACGCCGTAGGTCTTGTTGATAAATCACCGACCGAGCCAAAGCCATGTCTCGTTTCTCATCTAACAGGTCTAGCGCCTCTTGGCGTGCTTGCTCATTGTCCACTTCATAATTCGCGACCCGGGGCGAGTCGTGACGAATATCACTTGGGAGGACAGCCTCAGCCCCATAGACCAGGAAAAAGGGTGTATATCCCGTAGATCGGTTTGGGGTTGTATTTATGCTCCATAACACTGATGGTAATTTCTCCACCCAACAACCCGGCGTCCGCTTCAAAGGGACCATGAGCCGAGGCTTGATACCCTTCAGGATTTCTTGATTCGCCCTCTCAGCTTGACCATTGGACTGGGGATGAGCCATGGACGCTACATCAAGCCGGATGTGCTCTCGTTGGCAAAACTCCTCCATCTCACCTTTAGAAAGGTTCGTACTATTATCTGTGATGATGCTATGTGGAAAGCCGAAATGGAAAATAATCTTTTTGAGAAATTGAACCGCCGTGGCTGCATCACATTTACTGATGGGCTCCGCTTCAACCCATTTGGTGAACTTGTCAACCGCCACCAATAGGTGGGTCTTCTTGTCCTTAGAACGCTTAAAGGGTCCAACCATATCAAGCCCCCAAGTAGCAAACGGCCAAGTGATGGGAATCATGCGTAACTCCTGAGCAGGAACATGAGCACGACGTGAAAATTTCTGACAAGCGTCACACCGCTTTACCAAGTCTTCCACATCAGAATGAGTTGTCAACCAGTAGAACCGTGTCGGAAAGCCTTAGCAACCAAGGACTTTGAGCTGGCATGGTGACCGCAATCCCCTTCATGGATTTCCCGTAGAATCTCTTGTCCTTCTTCAGGAGAAACACAACATTGGAATACGCCTGAAACACTAGAACGGTGCAACTCGCCATTGTGAACAACCATAGACTTGGACCGCCGGACTATCTGCCTGGCGAAAAGTTCGTCTTCTGGTAATTCACCCCGGTTCAGATACGCCAAATATGTAACCGTCCAATCCGGGGCGGCATGTAGAACGGCTACCAACTGGGCCTCCGGATCAGGAACAGCTAAATCCTCTTCTGTAGGCAACTTTACAGACGGGTTATGCAAGATATCTAGAAAGGTATTAGGTGGTACCGGTTTACGCTGAGATCCCAGCCGGCTTAGAGCATCTGCTGCTTCATTCTTGCGCCGGTCGATGTGCTCCACCTGATAACCCTTAAAGTGACCTGCTACAATATCCACCTCGCGCCTATAAGCCGCCATGAGTGGGTCTTTAGAATCCCAAGTACCAGAAACTTGTTGAGCCACCAGATCAGAATCTCCAAAGCATCGAACCCGGCTTAAGTTCATTTCCTTAGCTACACGAAGACCATGGAGCAAGGCCTCGTACTCCGCTGCATTGTTAGTACAAGGAAACATTAAGGGAGAACATAACAAATCTTATCACCTCGAGGGGAAGTGAGGACAACTCCAGCCCCCGAGCCTTCCAGCTGCCTGGATCCATCAAAGTGAATGGTCCAGTATGTATTATCCGGTTTGTCTTCTGGTGCCTGTAACTCGGTCCAATCATTGATGAAGTCCACAAGCGCCTGAGATTTGATGGCTGTTCGGGGTGTATACTTCAAACTATGGGGACCGAGCTCGATCGCCCACTTCGCAACCCGGCCAGTTGCCTCTCTATTCTGGATTATATCACCCAAGGGAGCAGAACTAACCACTGTAATAGGATGGCCTTGAAAATATTTCTTGAGTTTCCTACTTGCCATGAAAACTCCATACACTAGCTTCTGCCAATGGGGATATCTTTGCTTTGATTCGATCAGTACTTCACTGATATAATAAACTGGTCATTGAACCGGATATTCTTTCCCAGCCTCCTTACGCTCAACCACAATCGCCACACTAACCACTCGGGCATTGGCAACCACGTACAACAGTAGAGGTTCATTATCAAATGGAGCAGCGAGGACTGGCGGTTCAGCTAGCTGCCACTTCAACTCCTCGAATGTCGCATCAGCGGCGTCACTCCAGACGAATTTTTCTATTTTCTTCAACATCTGATACAGGGGAATCGCCTTCTCTCCCAAACGGCTGATAAATCGGCTGAGGGCTGCAATCCGGCCCGCCAGACGCTGAACATCATTGATACATGCCGGTTTAGCCAAGGATGTGATTGCTTTGATCTTTTCCGGATTTGCCTCAATACCTCTGTTAGACACAAGAAAGCCCAAGAGTTTGCCTGCCGGAACACCAAAAACACATTTGTCCGGGTTGAGCATCATTTTGTAAACCCGAAGATTGTCAAACGTCTCCTTGAGATCATTTATCAGGGTTTCCTGCTTCCTGTATTTCCCCACAATGTCATCCACATAGGCATGAACATTACGGCCGATCTGCTTGTCAAGACAATTTTGCACACAACGCTGGTAGGTTGCTTGGGCACTCTTGAGCCCAAAGGGCATAGAAACATAGCAGAAGGCTCCAAAGGGAGTGATGAAGGCTGTTTTCTCCTGGTCCTTAACTGCCATTTTAATCTGATGATAACCTGAATAAGCATCCAGAAAACTCAGGCGCTCACAACCCACCGTTGCATCAATGATCTGATCGATACGTGGGAGAGCGAAAGGATCTGCCGGGCAAGCTTTGTTCAAATCAGTGTAGTCCACACACATACGCCAAGTGCCATTTTTCTTAAGAACAAGCACCGGATTAGCCAACCATTCGGGATGAAACACTTTGACGATAAATCCAGCTGCCAGCAGCCGGGCTACCTCTTCGCCGATGGCCTTGCGTCTTTCTTCGTTAAAGCGGCGAAGGTACTGCTTGACCGGTTTAAACTTAGGATCAATATTTAGCGTGTGCTCAGCGAGTTCCCTCGGTACACCTGGCATGTCAGAAGGTTTCCATGCAAATATGTCCCAGTTCTCACGGATGAACTCGATGAGCGCGCTTTCCTATTTCGGATCCAGATTTGCACTGACACTAAACTGCTTGGATGAATCACCAGGGACAAAGTCAACAAGCTTAGTCTCATTAGCCGGTTTGAACGTCAGGGCCGGGTCATGTTCAATCGTAGGTTTCTTCAGAGGGGTCATATCCGTCGGATCAACATTGTCTTTATAGAATTTCAGCTCCGCCGTGGCACAAACCGATTCTGCATAAGCTGCTTCACCTTCCTCGCAATCCAAGGCAATCCTTCGGCTCCCATGTACTGTGATCTTCCCCTTATAACCTGGCATCTTGAGCTGTAGATAGACATAACAGGGCCTCGCCATGAATTTCGCGTAAGCCGGCCGTCCAAATAGCGCGTGATATGGACTCTGGATTTTCACCACTTCAAAGGTCAAAATCTCAGACCTGGAATCAAACTCATCCCGAAACACAACTTCCAAAGCAATCTTTCCCACAGGGTAGGCTGATTTACCTGGTACCACACCATGAAAGATAGTGTTTGACGGTTTAAGATTCCTATCCGTCAAACCCATGCGACGGAAAGTCTCATAGTATAGGATGTTGATACTGCTCCCTCCATCCATCAGAACCTTGGTAAACTTATAGCCCCCTACCTGAGGGGCTACCACCAAAGCTAGTTGACCCGGATTGTCAACCCGGGGTGGGTGATCCTCTCTGCTCCACACAATAGGCTGCTCCGACCATCGTAGATAATGCGGTACAGCCGGTTCAACAGTATTGACTGCCCTCTTGTGAAGTTTCTGATCCCGCTTGCACAAGCTGGTAGTGAACACATGATACTGTCCGCTGTTCAACTGCTTGGGGTGACTCTGGTAACCTGACTGTTGCTGATTCCCTTGGTTATTCTGCTGGTTATTACCATGGTTGTTCTAATGGCCCTGGTTGTTCTGAAATCCAGAGCTTGAACCGCCGCCCCCATGGAAACCTGGGCCTGAACCGCCCGGTGGATCCTGATCATACCGGTATAAATCAGAATTTTTGAACTCCCTCATTATGTGACAATCTTTCCAAAGATGTGTGGCAGGGGCCTCCTTGGTTCCATGCTTCGGGCAGGGCTGGTTTAACAAACGCTCCAGATTCATGCCGCACTGGGGCGGTTTACCTTTGCGACGTTGCATATTTGTGTTAGCCACCAAATCTAAATTATCCGCTTTACGCTTACTGTTATTCCCATGGCCCCCTTGGTTGTGGGGCTGCCCTTTTGCACCGCTGTTCTTCTTTCCCTTCTCCGGTTTGTCCTCCTCTGAATCCGGATCCTTGGTATTATCTGAATCGGCATACTTAACTAAAGCGGCCATGAGTGTTGACATGCCGTTGCAATGACGTTTGAGCCTTCCCAACTTCTGTTTTAACGGCTTGAAACGGCAATTGCCCTCCAACGTTAATACTGCGGTATCTGCATTAATACGATCTGACGAATGCAAAATCGTCGAGACTCGTTTAACCCAATGGGTCGTGGACTCCCCTTCCTCTTGGACACAAGCGGCCAGATCTACAATTGACATCGGCTGCTTGCACGTATCCTTGAAGTTCAGGATAAACCGGCGCTTTAATTCGGCCCATGAGTCGATAGAGTTGGTTGGCAAGCTCTTCAACCAAGTACGAGCTGTTCCTTCCAGCATCATGGTGAAATATTTAGCACAAACCGCCTCATCCACATCTAACATCTCCATTGCCATCTCATAGCTCTCCACCCACGCCTCTGGCTGCAAATCGGCGGTGTAATTTGGTACCTTACGAGGTCCCTTGAAATCCTTAGGCAATCGCACATTACGCAATGCGGGAGTTAAACCTGGTACCCCTAGGGAACTGAACATTACCCCTGGCTCCACGGAGGCAGTGGGGTGAACCGGAGTATGATGTCGTGCTTCGTGTCGAGCTGTCAACTCGGCCCCCCGTCGTGCGCGGCTGTGGTCCACAACATCTTGCGCATTAGCACCTCCCCCGGCCGGGTTGTTTCCCCGTGGCGAATTTTGATGGCGTGCGCTACTGGATACGGCCGGTTCGTCCTCCACGTGTCTGCTATAACTCCGGCTTGGACAGGGAGTGGAATGAATCCTCTCACGGCTGTCTGAATACGCTTGTTGTTGATTCAGTGCTGTCTAAAGGAGATCCCTGGCCCGACGCGCTTCCACTGCTACTGGTGATTCGCCGTCGGTTGGGAGAGCCGCCAGGCGTGAAGCGGCAGCCACAATATTATCCAACGGGTTGGAATAATGCCCAGGCGGCGTTGATGATACAATGTTGTTCTGGCGAGGCAGGTTTGTTGCGCGTGGCAGAACCGGCGCTCCTGCTTCCGGTGCCCCCGCCCGGTTTGGCGCAGGTTGATTACCAGCTCCTGCACCTGGCGTGTTGAAAAGATTTTGTGGCTCATAAGCCGACGGGAGACGTGATCGGTACCTTCTTCTCATGACCTCTTCTGAAGCATTCTGATCTAGTCTAATCCAGTAAGCCTGTGCTTCCAACTCGGCCCGCTCTGTGGGTTGTGGCCATCCTGGCGTTCTCTGCTGCCAGGTCCGCTTTAGCCTGGGCTATCCGATCTTTTACCTTTAGAATCTCCGCATTGTGCTGATCCCTGGCTGCTGCGTCTACCTCCGCGGACATCAGTGCCGCTAGAGCATCAAACAAATTAAACAAGACCTGGGCCGGAGGCGGCGCCGAGCTTCCTGCACATGTTGGTGTGGCTGTTGTTGAACCGGAGAGTACTGCTGCGGCGGTAGATGAATGAGGCGCCGGTTGTGTGCCGGCCATGAAGACAACGGCCCAGTTTGGCAGACCGGGGGAATCCGGAATACTGTTGCCCTCGGATCCTCCCTCAATCCGGCCGTTGTACAACTGGTAGAGCGATTCGGTTTCTCCGGAAGACTCGTCATCACTGCGGACTACATTTTCTCCATCGGAGATTGGTTCCTCCTCGTAACCCGAACCGTGGACGACACCCATGAAAACATGCCTGGCCTCAGGCTGAACCGGTGAAGAACTTGCATGCCGAGCCGTCTCGATGATGTCGATGCAGGTGTCTGGCTCGGGGGCCGGTTCGCCGATCTTGCCGATGAAGACGTGAATCCCACCAAAGGGGACCCGGTACCCGTATTCAATTGAATCAGCCTCGGGACCCCATCCTGAGTTATCAATGTAGAGCTTGCCACGGCAACTCTTCGTCATCTGGCCCACAGCGTATCCCTTCAGTCCATCGAAATTGCCCTTCAAGAACTCGAAACCATCGTGCGATAGCCCCACGGTGGGCGCCAACTGTCGTGGGATTGTCACGGCAGATGTCCTCATGGAAGGACTTAGTCGTGGAGCCATCACTACGGGTTAGCTTGAAGGGGTTAAACCGGACAAAGGGACACGAGAGTTTATACTAGTTCGGCCCCTTCGATGAAGGTAAAGGCCTACGTCTAGTTGTGATTGGTATTGCTGGGGTTTCGAAGACCAGGGAGCGAATCCGCTTTGTCTGGCTTCGAGTTATTGTTCTTCTGTCCCTGAACCGCCGCCGGGTCACCCCTTTATATATTCAGGAGGATCCCGGCCGGTCTACGGAGTCCCGAGGCTGGCTCATACAAGTGTCCGCCTCGGTCTCTTCTTTCTTATCTTACAATGCAAGTTTATACAATCATGACGGTTTACTATCATGGGCCCTAAACCACCTGCGGGCTCTGGGCCTCTAAGCTTCATACGTAAAGCGCCATCTTCTGGGTTTCCTTGGGCTTCAGTATAACTGAAGGTGAACCGGCCCCTCCTGGGCGGTTCACCCTCAGTGGTTATATCTTCAACAAGGGGGCTTGGTCGTATCCGAACCTTAGCTACACCTCTTGATCGGCTTAAGGCCAAAGGGAGATCACTAGGGGGCTTGGTTGTATTTGCACCATAGCTACACCTCTTGATAGGCTTAAGGCCAACATGGAATTATGTGGGGCCAAAGAGAGTGTTACACTAGCACAACTCAAACATAGGCACCCACCGAGCACAGCTCAAATGTTGCTTGGGGGCTCTTTGATTCTCAAAGAACAAAGAGTTTGCACCCTTGCAATAGGCTATCAAGCTAGGCTTGGAAGCCAGGTGTGTTCACCTAAAACCCCGGGTTATCCTGCCTCTTTAAGTAAGCCACTTCGTCCAGGTAAACCTGGTAGGACCCGTTGAACGTTTGACAAGTCAATCTCATAGACCCTGAACTTGTCAAAGTTAAAACGATGATTGGTTAAAGATTGAGGTCCATCTTAAAAGGCTTTGAAAAATGGTTTAACTCAGTGGCCTGGCAGCCCATGAAAAGCCTCGATTTAGGGCCTGGCAGCCCATGAAAAGCCTTGCATACTTTTCTTGTGTTTTTTGCAAAGTTTTTTCTCTTTTGATAAGATTCATAAGTATTTTCTGATAAACCAGCGTTTATTAAAACCCGGCGTGGCTTACAACGCTAAGTTGTCAGTACATGATCAGCTATAATCCGATGCTTATTGATCTAGTCTGGTTTTGACTACAAGTCACCAGTATTGTATGGATAAAACCGGTGTTTATCATAACCGGTACGGTTTCATCGTCAACCGACAAACATGGAAGGAGTCATCAATACTCCAGATTGGTGTTATCACCCTTATTATAACAACCGTTGGTCTACCAACGAGGTCACAGGTATCATCTACTTTATATCTGGCTTGTTTTTAAATACAGCCTTGGCTCTACATCTAGGCTATATATTTGGGCATCATGACCCGTCCAGCGGTAAACCGCCAGGACGCTTTCAATCTCTTGTATGCAGGAACAAGTTAAAATACAACCACTGTGGATTATGCATATAATAGATCCCAAAAGCATGGCGAGTTATCAGTATCAAGCAAAATAAGTATGCTCGATGGCATAATGGACAAGTGTTTGAACTAGCCCATTACAAGGCTCTTTAATGCCCACACAGAATAATTGTTTCAGTAAGAATGGCAGGCTGCGATAGGCTAAACCGGCCTCCGGTTCAGGATTCATCGCCAGGACGACTTGAAGATTGAGGGTCATCTTGAGTCGGTGCATCCTCCTCCTCCCTACCAAGTGGCTGGAAATCAATGGTTGCCCAATCGATTCCAGTTAAGGCTTGGAACACGGCTTCTTCACTTATAAGGTTGGAAGGATCAATATCAGGGGCATAAGTGTGCTTACGAATTGGCGGAACAAGATCTTCTACATCATGTGTTGGCGCAGGATATCTTTTCTGATCAGCATCGTAAACCGACTGATAATGAGACGGATCAGTTCCTTCCGCCAATTTGCTCGCTATGGGTCGCATTTCCCTTGTCAGCCTTCGGAGATCATCATTGTTAAATTCTGAACCGTCTTCCTTCACGCCGGGATAGCCTTTGCCAATATCTGACGGTTCAAGACCAGGAATCCATGCCTTGGCCCGGATTAGCGCAGTCAGCGCGCCTGACCTTGCATCTGATTTTTTAAGTTCATCCAACCGGACAGGCAACATTGACAGCTTCTCTATAGTTTCTTTTATTAACGTTGGAGGAGGCATGTTATGAGCAGCGGTGCAAATAGCCCGTTGGGCTCCGGAATATAACTGCTCTATCAAAGTATAGGCAGCCTTTAGCTTCATCCGCATGTCAGAGCCCAGATGGGTAATGCGGGTCCCTGTGACATTGCAAGCATCAGTAAACCGGTAACTGATGAGATAAAATGACTTGAAAAACATCAGATGAGGATACTTACCAAATATAGTAGAGGTCATAGCATTTATTTGCCGCTTTAAACCGGTCAGTTCTTCGACCACCGGTTTAAGGGTTGCTTCTGCGTCTTCGGCCCTCTTTGCTAAAGTGGCTTTCTCTGTGTCCCAATCTGCCCATTCCTTCTTAAAGGTCTCCTTCATCTTTTCCATGGCTGCTAAGACATTGGTCAGTTCCTCCTTGGCTTTAGAAGCCTCCGCTTGCTGAGATTTAATGTTCTCTTGAAGATCAGCGGTTTGGGAATCCTTTTTGCTCAGCTCAGCCTATAAGGGAAAGACATATCATCAGTGGGCCGTATATATTTGAAGTACCAAGCGCATAACAAGTTATGCACTTTGCACTTGGGGGCTAATGCCTATTCGCTTCGTTATAGAAAATTTTTCAAGTCCCAAGTGTAATGCAAGCATTATTCTTGGCACTTGGGGGCTAATGTACATCTGCTCAAAGTAACAATGGTTAAAGTCCCGGTTCACCTTGGAAAGATAAACCGGCTCTTGGGGACTACACAGGCGAAAGTTACAAGATTACAATGCTAAAATACCGATTCATTTTTAAAGGATCAACCGACCCTTGGAGGATAAGTATGCAGAGTTAAGATATTACAAAGTCCTGGTTTTTGATTGACATCATAAATCGGCCCTTGGGGGCTACTAGAGTTGGTATTTACAATTGAACTTAAGAGAGAAAAGGTTAGGTAATTACCTCATAACGCTCCTTCATCAGGTTCACTAAACCGGCTTCGTAGGCACGGTTTGTGTATAGGCGGTTTAAAAAACCAGAATGGAGTTCCTGGGCATGAGGTGGGCATAGCTTGATAAATCGGTGCTCCATTTGCCTTTTTCCATAGCAGAAGGTTCCTCCTTGGCGCTATGTTTTGATAATGCCACAGGATGGCTAGGGGAGGTGTGGCCAACGCCAGTAATGATAACATCATCTTCCTTGTAACCAGCAGCCTTCACTGGGGTTGGCGGAATATCAGCAGCTCTAACTGGACTTGCCGGTTTATCAGCCTGAACTATTGTATCAACTTCTACTTGTTCAGTAAAGACATGATCTGGGGGTGACAGGTCATCAAGCGTGGCGTCAGCATTTGCTCCCTCCGGTTCTAGAATTGTCTCTGGTTCAACAATTACATGATCGTCAGACGGTTTATCTACACGACCCTTCTTGTTGGGTCTGGCCTTGGCTCTGAAAGAGAAAGATATATATATATATATATATATATATATATATATATATATATATATATATATATCAGTATAACACATAAGTACAAAGCGACAAAAAGAGAAAGCTTAAGGCGTTTACCCAGGGACGGTCTTGAGGGGCGGAAGCTGTGTGGCAGTTGACTCGCCGGATGATGAAGGTGGTGTTCCCTGATAATTTGAATCGGATGGATTAAGAGGCTGTCGGAAATAACCCGCCTTGGGGTAAGAAGTATTGGAAATATTTGAGACCTCAGATCGGCGCTTCCGAACCGGCGTATTTGGTAGACCGGCTGAAGTGACTACTTGGCCGCTATGTCGGGTTGTGCGGCGAGCTTCGTGTTGCTGCTTCTTCAAAAGAAAGTTTGGATCCAAGTGAGCTAGGGGGTGAGAAAATCTTACTTTCCGGACTGCTTGACGGATTTTTTGTGTTGGCAGAGGGTCTGAACCGGAGGAAAGGATAATTACCTCTGCGTCGTCAGCTTGGCTGCCCTCAGCGTCATCCTGATAAATATCATTGTCAATGAGGTGTATGAAAAATGAACCAAGAGAATCAAGTTCTACCTCTACGTCCGGTTCATCAGGGTCGTCATCAAGATCAAAACTGATGGGTTCAGTTGCCTTCCTCTTGGCAGGTCTCTTGACAACCTTCGTCTTAGGTCGAGGGGCCTTAAACGTTTTCTCCTGTGGTTTCTTTTTCCAGAACGAGTCATCACCCTGTTTAAAAGATGGGCAGAGGGTATTAAAAGTTGCATAGTTAAGAATATCAGATATAAAGCGGAAGCAAGACAACTCTTACAGCTGGCGGTTTGTTCAGTGTGTAAAAGGGGCTTAACCCGGTCTTACTACAGACGGCTTCTGGTTCATTCAGCATTTTCTTGACAGACTCAGTAACTTCATCATCTGTTAGCTAAATGTCAATATGACGTTGAGAGTCTTTTGAGTCACCAGTATGCTCGCACATTAAATCGGAGCGGCGACTTAACGGCAAGATACTCCAGGATATCCAGCAACGAACAAAGTCCACACATGTCAAACCATTGGCCATGAAAGCTCTGAGCTTGGTGAGTTGTGGTTCATACGAGGCCCGTTCCTTGGCAGTCAATCATTGCGGAAGTGGATGTGTGTTGGTAAGCCGATGAGCACGGTAACCCGGTAGAGGGTTCTCATCTTTAGGGGAAGTATCCTTACAATAGAACCAAGTCTGGTTCCAATCCTTAGGGTGGATGTGAAGTTTGGCGTGAGGGAAGCTAACATCTTTCCTTTTCTGAATGGAGACGCCGCCAAGTTCAGTATTGGGCCCGTCTACGAATTCAGTATGACGGTTTAAATGGAAGAAATCCCGGAACAGCTCGACAGTCGGTTCTTCTTGTAGATAGGCTTCACAAAACACTTGAAAGTTGCAAATATTGGACACATAGTTGGGTCCAATATCTTGAGGGTGGATCTGAAAGCTGGCAAGTACATCACGGAAAAACTTGGATCAGGCGGTTTAAAACCACCACTCATGTGATCAGCAAACACTATTACTACGCCATCTCTGGGGGTAGGAGGGTTTTTTGGACCGGGAACTCGCCAATGGATTTCACTCCGCTTCGGTAAAGTGCCAATTTTGACACATCCATCCAGTTGCTCCTCAGTAACCCGGGAAGGGACCCAGTTACAAGCATAGAAGTGTTTGGCCATTGCAAGTGAAGAGTTGGAAATGATTATTGCCGGTTTACGATCCATGATTGACAAGGCATAAACGCAACAGGTTAAGAAAAAGGAATTCAAGCATGTAAAATTGTTAAACCGGAGGCTGGTGCAGTTATAAATGGTAAAGCGATGAGCGGTTTACAAGGGGACTAATGGCATATGACAAATTATTTTATACAAGGATAAACCGCTTACGCAGATAAGGAAAGTACATATCTGAGGCAAAAATGACTAAGTGAGGAAAAACAGGTTTCACAAGATCACATTGGCATTTTGGATCTACCACAAGTCAGGAAAAGAAAAAGATTTAGACCTAAAAAGTTGGTCCTAGAGCAGTTCACAAAAGTCAAGATCAGGTTTTTATGCGTATAAGGCTTGGTTTGATAGCCGAGATAAGGACTACTATAGCTACCGCACGGAACGCGTCAAGGTTGAGGTATGTTGTCTATGGACTGACGAAGAACAAGAGAAGAACATCATGAACCCGTATGAACCCTAAGTGGATCTACAGATGAAAGAGGGAAAGACTTACCGCAGTTGTTGAAGCAGCAGAGGTGCGCCGCGTTTCTCTGGTGCGATCAGGTTGATGCAGCGGCCGACGGTGAGGCAGAGGCAAAGCTCGACGACGGCAGCGACGCTCGGGTGCAGAGGCATCGCGAGGAGAAGGAAGAGACGAAGAGGCAATGGGAGGAAAAGGAAAGGGATCATCAGCCCTATTTATAAGGGCAAAGAGATAAGTGACAGGCGCGGGAATTGAGGAGCCCAAAAATGGATATATAACGAGGTTGTCGCCTTGATTGTTGGATGCTCATTAATAAAGGGTATCTTCGGCTTTAATGAACAGGTGACGTCATGGCGGTTTACTACAAATCTGGAGGATGACGTCACGTCGGTTTACAAGACCTATGCGAAGGTGCAAAGGGAGGAATTTTTCTAAGTGTTGCAGATTGACATGAACAAGTTCAAATCAGTCTGGGGCCTAATGTTGGGGATATTACTACTGGGCATAAACCGGCCAAGAGAGGCCGGGTTATCCCCATGATGATTTCTTTATTTGAAGACCCATGAAGACAAAGATGGTGGTGCTTCATGAAGGCCCAAGGCCCAAAGGCGGGTTAAGGCCTGTAGACATAAACCGACATTGATATATAACTTGTATTGTAATATAGGAGTAGAGACCGAGCCGGACACGTTTATGATCCGGCCTCAGGACTCTGTAAACCGACGGGTGTCGACCTATGTATATAAAGGGGCGACCCGGCAACGGTTTAGGGACAACAGACAACAACTCGAGAGCCAGACAAAGCGGATTCGCTCCCTGGTCATCAAAACCCTAGCAATTCCATCACAACTAGAGTAGGCCTTTACCTTCATCGTAAGGGGCCGAACCAGTATAAACTCTTGCGTCCTTTATCCGCTTTAAACCCCTTTAAGCTAACCCGTAGCGATGACTCCACGACTAAGTCCTCTCACGAGGATATCTGCCGTGACAAAACCACGACATGCTCCCTTATTGGAAAGTAGTTCATCACAGAAATCAGTTCCAGTGATTCCTACACCAATTAGTGAGTAAGCTGATGATGATGATCATGAAACTTCTGATTAAGTTACTACCGAACCTCGTAGGTCAAACAGAGTAAGATCCGCACCAGAATGGTACGGTAATCCTGTTCGGGAGGTCATGTTACTTGACCATGACGAACGTACGAACTATGAGGAAGCGATGATGAGCCCAGATTCCGCAAAATGGCTTGAGGCCATGAAATCTAAGATGGGATCCATGTATAAGAACAAAGTGTGGACTTTGGTTGACTTGCCCGATGATCGGCAAGCCATAGAGAATAAATGGACCTTCAAGAAGAAGACTAACACTGACGGTAATGTTACTGTCTACAAAGCTCGACTTGTTGCGAAAGGTTTTCGACGATTCAAGGAGTTGACTACGATGAGACCTTCTCACCCGTAGCGATGCTTAAGTCCGTCTGAATCATGTTAGCAATTGCTGCATTTTATGATTATGAATTTTGGCAAATGGGTGTCAAAACTACATTCCTTAATGGATATCTTAAAGAAGAGTTGTATATGATGCAACCGGAAGGTTTGGTCGATCCAAAAGGTGCTAACAAAGTGTGCAAGCTCCACCGATCCATTTATGGACTGGTGCAAGCATCTCGGAGTTGGAATATACGCTTTGATAGTGTGATCAAAGCATATGGTTTTATACAGACTTTTGGAGAAGCCTGTATTTACAAGAAAGTGAGTGGGAGCTCTGTAGCATTTCTGATATTATATGTGGATGACATATTGTTGATCGGAAATGATATTGAATTTCTGAATAGCATAAAAGGATACTTGAATAAGATTTTTTCAATGAAAGACCTCGGTGAAGCTGCTTATATATTGGGCATCAAGATCTATAGAGATATATCAAGACACTTAATTGGACTTTCACAAAGCACATACCTTGATAAAGTTTTGAAGAAGTTCGAAATGGATCAAGCAAAGAAAGGGTTCTTGCATGTGTTACAAGGTGTGAAGTTGAGCCAGACTCAATGCCCGACCACTGCAGAAGATAGAGAGAAAATGAAAGTCATTCCCTATGCCTCAGCCATAGGTTCTATCATGTATGCAATGCTATGTACCAGACCTGATGTGTGCCTTGCTATTAGTTCAACAGGGAGGTACCAAAGTAATCCAGGAGTGTATCACTGAACATCGGTCAAGAACATCCTGAAATACGTGAAAAGGACTAAGGATGTGTTTCCCGTTTATGGAGGTGACAAAGAGCTCGTCATAAACAGTTATGTCGATGCAAGCTTTGACACTGATCCAGATGACTCTAAGTCACAAACCGGATATGTATTTATATTGAATGGTGGATCTGTAAGTTGGTGCAGTTCCAAACAGAGCGTCGTGGCAGGATCTACGTGTGAAGCGGAGTACATAGCTGCTTCAGAAGCAGCGAAGGAAGGAGTCTGGATGAAGGAGTTCATATCTGATCTAGGTGTCATACCTAGTGCATCGGGTCCAATGAAAATCATTTGTGACAATACTAGTG
Organism: Triticum urartu; assembly: GCF_003073215.2. Taxonomy (NCBI): domain Eukaryota; kingdom Viridiplantae; phylum Streptophyta; class Magnoliopsida; order Poales; family Poaceae; genus Triticum; species Triticum urartu. The sequence continues at coordinate 228,633,011 of NC_053028.1, forward strand.
CAATTGCCTTGGCAAAGGAATCCAGATTTCACAAAAGAACCAAGAACATCAAGAGACGCTTCAATTCCATCCGCGATCAAGTCAAGGAGGGAGACATAGAGATTTGCAATATACATACGGATCTGAATGTTGGAGACCCGTTGACTAAGCCTCTCTCACGAGCAATACATGATCAGCACCAAGACTCCATGGGTGTTAGAATCATTACTATGTAATCTAGATTACTGACTCTAGTGCAAGTGGGAGACTGAAGGAAATATGCCCTAGAGGCAATAATAAAGTTGTTATTTATATTTCCATATATCATGATAAATGTTTATTATTCATGCTAGAATTGTATTAACCAGAAACTTAGTACATGTGTGGATACATAGACAAACATAGAGTCCCTAGTATGCCTCTACTTGACTAGCTCGTTAATCAAAAATGGCTAAGTTGCCTAGCCATAGACATGTGTTGTCATTTGATGAACAGGATCACATCATTAGAGAATGATGTGATGGACAAGACCCATCCGTTAGCTTAGCATAATTTTTCTGCTATTGCTTTCTTCATGACTTATACATGTTCCTCAGACTATGAGATTATGTAACTCCCGAATAATGGAGGAAAGCATTGTGTGCTATCAAACGTCACAACGTAACTGGGTGATTACAAAGATGCTCTACATGTGTCTCCGATGGTGTTTGTTGAGTTGGCATAGATCAAGATTAGGATTTGTCACTCCGTGTATCGGAGAGGTATCTCTGGGCCCTCTCGGTAATGCACATCACTATGAGCCTTGCAAGCAATGTGACTAATGAATTAGTTACGGGATGATGCATTACGGAACGAGTAAAGAGACTTGCCAGTGACGAGATTGAACTAGGTATGATGATACCGACGATCGAATCTCGGGCAAGTAACATACCAATAACAAAGGGAATAACGTATGTTGTTATGCGGTTTGACCAATAGAGATCTTCGTAGAATATGTGGGAACCAATATGAGCATCCAGGTTCCGCTATTGGTTATTGACTGGAGATGTGTCTTGGTCATGTCTACATAGTTCTCGAACCCGTAGGGTCCGCACGCTTAACGTTCGATGACGATTTGTATTATGAGTTATGTGATTTGATGTACTGAAGTTTGTTCGGAGTCCCGGATGAGATCATGGACATGACGAGGAGTCTCGAAATGGTCGAGACATAAAGATTCATATATTGAAAGGTTACATTTGGACACCGGAATGGTTCGGGCCGTTTCAAATGAGTTTCGAAGTACCAGGGGTTACCGGACCCCCCCCCCCCGGGGGAAGTTATTGGGCCTCATGGGCCTAGTGGTGGAAAAGAGGAGGCAGGCCAAGGAGTGGCGCACGCGCCCCCTAGCCCAAACTGTATTGGACTAGGGTTGTGGGGCCCCCCCTTCCTTCTCTTCTCCTCCTCCTTCCCCCCTTCTCCTTATGGGAATATGAAAGGAGGGGGAATCCTACTTGGAGTAGGACTCCCCCCCTTGGGCGCGCCACACCTTGGCCGGCCTCCTCCTCCCTCCCCCTTTATATACGTGGGAGGGGGCACCCCAAAGACACACCAAAGTTTCTCTTAGCCGTGTGCGGTGCCCCCCTCCATAGTTACACACCTCGGTCATATCGTCGTAGTGCTTAGGCGAAGCCCTGCACTTGTGAATTTCATCGTCTCCATCACCACGCCGTCGTGCTGACGAAACTCTCCCTCGATCTCAACTGGATCAAGATTTCGAGGGACATCACCGAGCTGAACGTGCGCAGATCACGGAGGTGCCGTACGTTCGGTACTTGGATCGGTTGGATCGCGAAGACGTTCGACTACATGAACCGCGTTACTAAACGCTTCCGCTTTCGGTCTATGAGGGTACGTGGACACACTCTCCCCGCTCGTTGCTATGCTTCTACTAGATAGATCTTGCGTGATCGTAGGCAAAATTTTGAAATACTACGTTCCCCAACACGGAGAGCTAAAGTGCTCCTGCCCAGGTTCCGCCTCGAGACGGCGGCGCTTCGATCCAAAAATCCTCTCTTGATTTTTTCTACGTCAAAACTCTTCATATAGCAGAAGATGGGGGCCGAAGGCCTACTAAGGGCCCCACAAGGCATCAGGGCGCGCCCAGGGGGTGGTCGCGCCTTGTTGCCTCGTGGCAACTGGTGGGCCCCCTCTGGTACTTCTTTGCTCCAGTATTTTTATATATACCATAAAAATTCTTCGTGAAATTTCAGTTTATTTTGAGTTGTGCGGAATAGGTATATCTGATGTAGCTTTTTCAGGTTCAGAATTCCAGCTGCCGGCAATCTCCCTCTCCATATAAATATTGCAAATTAAGAGAGAAAAGACATTAGAATTGCATCACAAAGTGTTATAATGATCAAAAACATTATAAATAGCAATAAGAAAACATGATGTAAAATTGACATATCACGGCTTCAGAGGGGTGGATCTTTTGATGGCCTATCTCTCCTGATTATGGATGTTGAAGGACAATGCATGTTGGTAACTGGATGTTGCCAATATCTTGACCACTAAGATAGTCTGTTGGCAACTGTCATCTTTATAAAACAATCCTGTGTTTTTTTCTTGGCCGTGTTTCTATCAAGTACAAATATTGTAATTTGGAAAATGGACCCTTGTAATGTTCAATGTCAACATGCGGTCTATCATCTTAGATTGAGGTGGACTTCAGGTTAAGTCCGATCAAAAGATGATATCCCTTTTGCAAATATGATGTCTGGCTACATACACAAAACAATCTTGATGTGTACACCAACGGTCAAGATATTGGCAACACTTAGACAAGGTACATATTCGAGTTCTCGATAATCTTGCACATGGTCGTGAGCAGACATTAGTCAGGGCCATGTACTTACTATTTCCTTCTTATTGGTTTTCTGTTTCTTGCGTAGGTCACATACATAATTGTATTCTTGTTGATCAATGGGCGCATAGCCTATATTTTGCATAAGTTGTGCATTTAGTACTTTGAAGGAAATAAATTGATTGAGGGAAAATTATAGAGATGAGGGGCATATGGAGAAATAAGAAAAGGATTAAGATCACGCTAAATAAATTATGGTAACTGGAATGCATTTCAAAATCCAAAACGTTTGATCTAAAGAGCTCTCATAAGAAAATAAAATCCTAAATAGTAGAATGTTCAAACTTCTTTGAGAAATGAGACGATTTGTGTGATGCTTCTACTTGTGCATATGTGGGGCGGGGGGGAGTTCGTGAGGTGTTGCTCATGTAGCTAGTTACTCCGTGCGGGTTTATTAGGGCCCCTCTTATTTTGTTCTAAAGCTTGACCATGAATTTAACTTATAAAATCTAAAATATATGCTACAAAAATTATAACAATACCTCTTTTGGACACAAATCCAACAATATATTTTCTGTAGCATATACTTTATTTTAGTTAAATAGATCTTCTAATTTTGACCCAAAATACGTGGGGACCCAAAATACGTGGGGACCCAATAAACTCGGACGAAGATAGTACCTAAATAGAAGGGTCTAAATCAAATATCATTTCTGAGCCCAGACTCATCTTCACCCGGTTAAGAGAAAATTTTAAAAAAATACTTAACAATTTTATTTTGCATGGAGGATGATTTGGTGCGTGAGGTCCGCTTCAAAATTCAGATCATTTGGACAAATGAATAGCTCTCATAAAAATGGATAAATTGGGTCAGAGCAGTAGATGAACAGTTAACTTTTCACATACCATAAATTTGTCTTTTGCCGAGAGCTACTCAGATATCCAAATGAACTCAAGTTTGAAGTGGACCTCGCACACCTACGCATCTTTCATGCAACTTTTTTGGATTTCTTTTGCATTTTCTATTTTTTTTTAATTTACTGTTCACCATAGGAACACAGTCGGTCTGAATCAACTATAAAAAATAATCAAAGTTATAAAACACTCTAAATATAATAAAAATCACATCGAGGTCCTTTCCTTCAACAACTTAGAAGCCCGTATCTCTATAACTCAATCTTAATTTTATGGTTTACTAAAAATCTTCTAGTACGCCGGCTTATGATTTATCTGTTTATAATAATGCGATTGTGTAAATAACTGATCATTAAATTCTTCCCATGAATTACCTTATATTTCGATCCGAAGTTTTGTAAGTAAATTAAAATGAAACTGGTTCGAAAGGTAAGTAAATTAAATAGATTTATTATCATACAAGGAAAGTTGGATGAGGGGTGGTGTGAAGAAAGATACAAGGAAAGTTGGACGAGGGGTGATGTGAAGAAAGATGAAATAAGAACCTTACTTTTTTTAAAGTATAGTAGAGATAGGGATATAGAAAATGCATCGTTCCAGATTTTACTCGTGTTATTACTGCGAATCCGCAGTTGGCAGGTGGGCGTGTCACGTAGCAAAAAGTTTCGTTTTTATTACAAAGTCCAAAGAGAGTACGTGTACGCGTCGGACAAACCGAAGGGGAGAGCAAGGCCACACGGCCCATGTCGGCCGAGCGAGCGGGCCCAGCCTCAGCGTCAGGTGGGTCGCCGCGCGGTAAGCGCACCGGGCATGTGGGCTGCCACTGCCACTGACAGTGCCAATAAAAGGCCGAGGCGGGCGCATCCCGAGGCCCCGAAACACCCGCTCCCTCTCGCGGCACGGCCACCACCCCACTCACACGCCGAGCGGCCGAGCCGTGCCCACCTCGCCCCCGTTTGACTCCGACGCGCACGCGCACGCATGGATGTGCGGCAGAGGCAGAGGAGGGCGCCGCCGCCGGCAGTGGGCCAGGCGGGGGCGCCCCGGGTGCTCCAGGCGGGGGACGCGCTGCCGCTGCCGATCCGGCACACGAACCTCATCTTCTCGGCGCTCTTCGCGGCCTCGCTCGCCTACCTGATGCGGCGGTGGCGCGAGAAGATCCGCTCCTCCACGCCGCTCCACGTCGTCGACCTCACCGAGATTCTCTCCATCTTCGGCCTCGTCGCCTCGCTCATCTACCTGCTCAGCTTCTTCGGCATCGCCTTTGTGCAGTCCATCGTCTCGTCCAGCGACGAGGACGAGGATTTCCTGGTCGGCCCTCCCGCCGCGCCGGCGCCGGCGCAATGCGGGCTTCTCGGGGGCTCCGACGCGGTGGTGCCAGAGAAAATGCCCGAGGAGGACGAGGAGATTGTGGCCTCCGTCGTCGCCGGGAAGGTGCCCTCCTACGTGCTGGAGACCAGGCTCGGCGACTGCCGGCGCGCCGCGGGGCTCCGGCGCGAGGCGGTGCGGCGGATCACGGGGCGGCAGATCGAGGGGCTCCCGCTGGACGGCTTCGACTACGCGTCCATCCTCGGGCAGTGCTGCGAGCTGCCGGTGGGGTACGTCCAGCTCCCCGTGGGCATCGCCGGGCCGCTCCTGCTCGACGGCCAGCGGTTCTACGTACCCATGGCGACCACCGAGGGCTGCCTCGTCGCCAGCACCAACCGCGGCTGCAAGGCCATAGCCGAGTCAGGCGGCGCCACCAGCGTTGTGCTCCGGGACGCGATGACGCGCGCTCCCGTCGCCCGCTTCCCCACCGCGCGCCGCGCCGCCGAGCTCAAGGCCTTCTTGGAGGACCCCGCCAACTTCGATACGCTGTCCGTTGTCTTCAACAGGTACACCAACACTCATCAGTCATCACCAAGTACTATACGACGACGAACTTATGATGCAACATATGGCATTGTATTAACGCCCAGCTTGTGCTCGACGATACGTCTCTGAGGTTGAAGTCACGTGCCTAAATCAATATTAATTACTCTATATACTATTTAAGATTTGAATTTCTGGAATTCTGGTGCAGGATGATGGTACAAGTATTACTTGTCAAATATTTCTCCTTTGTAGGTCACAACGCGGTAACTAACTGTCTGGAAAATATGATATCCGAGCAGGTCGAGCAGATTTGGGAGGCTGCAGGGAGTGCAGTGCGCGATGGCCGGGAGGAACCTGTACATGAGATTCAGCTGCAGCACAGGGGATGCCATGGGGATGAACATGATCTCCAAGGGCGTGCAGAACGTGCTGGATTACCTCCAGGATGACTTCCCTGACATGGATGTCATTAGCATATCAGGTTTGCTTCCCTTTGCCACCACGAACTACTGTACTTCACTTGAGTCACCTAATCTTCTCTTCAGAATAAAATTCCTAGTCACAACCTTTATTTCCCAAGACAGACTATGGCTTACTGAAACAAAAAAACCTTCATATAATAAGCAGAGTGGCCATTTGATGATACACATAGTTAGGGCCCGTTTTCAGCAAGGATTAACAAGGATAAGTTGGCGCACTATTGAATTATCAGGTTGAGCTTATGGACAACATATGGTGAACATTGGCATGTTCAATCAAAATATACCATTTATAAAATGAAATTACCACTGAACCAACTTGGCATACCGTAAGATTGTTCAATTACATATGATACTTGCCATGATGCATTAGGAAGATTTTGAAAGGGCTTCTGGTAAGAAGATATATCTTTAATGCAAGATTCCTGATGAGTCAAAAATGATATTGACTTTAATAAGTATACCAACTTTGAGTATCTGGAACCACCTTTATTCTTTTAACTTCAAGCATGTAGAAGGTTCAGGACAAAGTGCGTAAGCTGCAAGAATAATTATGCAAGAATGAATATTTGAAGCCGGCACATCACTGGGCCCTTTTGTTTTTACACAAATTAACACCGATCCATCTGCTATCATTTTGATAGTGGAACCCGATCCATGTTGTCTTGTATGGGGAAAGAACAGCCTAGTCATCTTTCATATCATATTTGGCTATATATTAATATACAGCGATATGATTAACATAATTATGTGCATTGTATAAGTAAAAAAACAGATCTCTGTGTTTTCATATATTTTTCCAATCTGATTAGTATCTTTTGGTTATTGAAACCAGGTAACTTTTGTTCTGACAAGAAGCCAGCCGCTGTAAATTGGATCGAGGGGCGTGGCAAGTCTGTGGTTTGTGAGGCGGTAATCAAGGAGGAAATTGTGAAAAAGGTTCTGAAAACCAATGTGCAGTCTCTAGTAGAACTAAATGTGATCAAGAATCTTGCTGGCTCAGCTGTTGCTGGAGCTCTTGGGGGGTTCAATGCCCATGCAAGCAATATTGTAACAGCCATCTTCATAGCCACTGGCCAGGACCCTGCACAAAATGTGGAAAGTTCTCAGTGCATCACAATGTTGGAAGCTGTAAATGATGGCAAAGATCTCCACATATCTGTCACTATGCCCTCTATTGAGGTATGCAACTGTATTGTTTTTATTTGTTCCGTTATCAGTATATCCAGGCATTGTGCTGACGATGATCATCAACTACAGTTTTTTTAGGTCCCACTATAATTTGATTTGTGAGAAATGCTCTGCACCTAACTTACGGTCCCTAATGGGTTAATTAATACTTAATACGTCCACATCCTTATACATGTATTGTTGCTCGTTCGAATAAGTGCCCATCCCCATCGAGCACCTATTTATTAAAGAAAAGGTGGTGTATCAACTCTAACTGTATCTCCTCATATGGCCTAGCACTCTGGCTATATTATAGAACAGTGTTTTGTTATATACTTGAATAGTTCGTAACAGAAATTATACCCATCCCCGGGCTCAGATGCGGATTTTCGCTTGAATAGTTCGTAACAGAAAATATATTTTGGCTACATAAGATCCAACTATACTTCGTCAGCTCAATCAGCCGATTCATATCAGAGGAATCTTTCCAGTAGAAAAGGAATATTTTCTGATGCCTTGTTTTCCTACTTAGCTACTTGTTGTCTTGAGCAGGCTAATTGTCGATTACTTAGTCTTGTGCTTTGTGTTGCTAGGGTGAGACACATTTTTCCTATATATATCCGCTATTTGTTTGTTTGTTTGTTTGTTTCTGAGAACATGCTGAGCTGTGTAGGATGACTTGTTTGATAACATTTGAGAATATGACGAGTGGTCGACATGTTGTGATTGTTATTTACTGAAAATGCAGGTGGGCACAGTTGGTGGTGGGACTCAGTTGGCGTCACAGTCTGCATGCCTGGACCTGCTGGGCGTGAAAGGCGCCAACAGGGAATCGCCAGGATCGAACGCGAGGCTCCTGGCCACCGTGGTGGCAGGCGGGGTTCTCGCCGGCGAGTTGTCCCTCTTATCCGCTCTCGCCGCTGGCCAGCTCGTCAAGAGCCACATGAAGTACAACAGATCCAGCAGAGACATGTGCAAGGCGGCATCTCTAAGTTCTTGATTGACTCCACGAGCTGCAGCTCAAGAAACTTAATTCTGCATACAGGGTAATTGGGCCTTGTCCTCCTTAAGACGCAATTAAAGTGCTCATGAGCGTCAAGCCATCAACATCAAGCTAAGAAGAGTTTGACGGATTTCTTCCTCGATGCTGGCAGGTGTTTCTGGCGTCGTTCTTCGCGTGCTGCCGCTGCTGGCGTCGTCGACGGACGGCCCCAGGCGGCACCGGAGAAGCTAACCTTTTTAGCCTGTTTGTGTTCGTAAGGCGTTGTGGTTAGTTGGGTTGGTTACCTTGGCGCGCAAGGTGTGAGGATCTTTTTGTAGCATCGAAGTGTAGAGATCTCTCTCCTTGCTTCAGGAAGCCAGCCTTGTAGTGGTATCTGTTTCACCTTTTGATTGGTCCTTTTTCCTGTTTGCTAGTCGAACAATGTCGAAAGTTGGTGACGTGATTGTAGAAAGAGATGTGGGTCTCGTCGGAGTTCTCCAGAGCATGGTGGCGGCTCCGTCCATCCATTGTCGTGTCAGCGGAGCGTCGTGACCTTTCTGTAGATCTGCCTAATATCTATCCAGATCAGATGCATGTGTCAGCAGATGTTCAAGTGTCGCCCTCACGTGCCTGTCCCGGGTAGGTTTGTTGCATGAACCGATGGACATCTTGGAAGTAGCAATCTTGATCTCAGTACTGATCTGGATCTGCGATTTGTATTGGCACCTCTGAGGGAGTAGTAATCTGGTGCCTGTGTTTGATGGGCATGTGGATGCACGTTCTGGCGATCGGATCCGGCACGGCACATGGACCTGAGATCGCGCTGTCTTTCATACGAGAGCTCTGTGTGCCCGGCCTAAGTGCATCAACACCCTGGCTCCCCAAACCCTTCATATAGCCTGGACGGACGGCTTGGTCGCTGACCGGTAAAAAGAAACTGACCTAGACGGGCTCCTCGTTACGGTCTCATACGCTGTGACTGACCGGCATCCTCATATCCAATCTAAATTTGAGATGCGCCCAGAAGCGTTCGCTATGTCGGACTGATTGCAGGGTCCGAAACAAAAACACTAGGAAAACCATCAGTCCAACGGGCGTCTCCTCTGAGGATGTGGACGCATTCATGCCGCCGCGAGGTGCTGCTCCGGCTCGCCGCACGAGGGCCAAGGTCCGGCTATTTAAGCCGGACGGCGACCCTAGCCCTAGCCGCATCCATTTTCCTCCCTCTCCGCGTCACCAGCCTTAGCCACATCCACTTTCCTCCCTCTCCGCTCGCCCTCGGCCGATAGCCATGGCCCGACAAAGGGTGATGACCTAGGCCATAGTCACACCGGAGTGGCGCTCCAACTACTCGAGAAAATCCAGGCTAGGGGCGAAGCTCGGATCGCAACCAGCCTGCCTCGAGACTCATCGAAGCCAGGAAGGAGGAGGCGGGGCAGAACATGCCATGGATGAGGCAGAGCCGTCTACAGACTTTACCATGGAGGACTCCATGGCGGAGTTCAAGGTGTCCCAAGCGAAAGAGGCGGAGAAGTAAGCGGCCATTCTCGATTGCATCCAGTCAGAGGCCAAGGTGGAGGGCAACCGCCGCTTCCCCCGCTAACGAAGGGCGCAGATTGACAAAGTCTTCACCGAGATGGAGTTCAATGATGAGTCAGAGTTGCCGCAGGCAGCCATCTATCCGGAGCCCGGCACGAAGATCGTCAACATCTCCGACGACGAATAGTGTAGGTAGATCGCATATCTACATAGTACTTAGATTTTATTTTGCATGGTTTGTATGGTTTAAGATATTAACTTTGAGGTAGTTGGATGCAGCGGACGAAATATGAGGGGTGACGACGGAGCCAGAAAATGACGATAGGGGGGGCAGGGGCTTGGACTAGAAGAGTCGATCACAATCGTATAAGAAACAATCATGTAGGCATATAGCATAGTAAATATCGTGAAGTCTAAACACTCAAAATATACCAGCGGTTCTACAATACAAATAAATTTGCATATCTATTAATGTGAATGACAACCATGTCTGTATAATTTCTTCAGAATTCGTTAGTAGTTTCAATTGGCTACAAAATGTTCTGAACCAAACTCTTCCCCTTCATGCCTACAAACCCATAATTTGACAGCCATTTTTTTTCTGATTTTTTATTGTTCTAGTTTCTAATTCTATTGTTTTTAAAGAACACATCAAAATAAACTGTAGATTGAAAGAGGAAGTTAGAAATTATGTTCACATCATTTGGATTAGCATCATGTTCACATGACTGTGAGCTTGAACCAATTGGTTTCAAAAATATGGATTGACTGAGTTCTCTTCCTCTTTATGTCTACACACACATAATTGGACAATACAATAATTTCTAATTAGTTTTTAATATTTCTACAATTAGATTCTAAGACACAGAGGAATACTCTAATAAAGAAAATAGACTAACCTTTTGTTGATCGCCTGGTCGCTCATCCGTGTGCACCGTGTGTGTACGGCCGGCTGGATTGCTCCTGCGGTCTGCGGATCGGCACGACGGCGAGTCGCGCCGTCGGGGACGGTCGGACGGAGGCCTTCCCTCCTCGGCGGATGGAGAGATTCGATGGAGAGGATGGAAGATCTACTAGGAGGGCGGCGGCGGCGGAGAAGTTTTTCCAATCGCAGGAACTGAGGAACGACGGGCGAGAGAGCCAGAATTCTGTGCGTACAATGAAAAATATACGTGGTACCTAATCACTATTAAGGTGTAACGAGATCGTTGGGGGGGGGGGGGGGGGGGGGGGGGTCTAGCCCCCCCTCGTCCCCCTTAAAATCGTCACGCGTCTATAAACATACAAGGGTCGAATTTGCTAAGGCCCCGTTCGCTACAAGGGATTTCTATAGGAGTTTCACAGGAAAGCTATTCCTTTGGAATATATCCCTTTGCTTGTGTTCGGGACACAGGAACCATGAACAGTCTTCCAGAGGGAAACTTCCGTTCCAACGCTGATTCCAAAGAATTAGAAAAATCCACCCCAGCCTCATTTTTTGATGGATGCCCGAGGCAAGGCTCAAGCTGCCATCGCTGATTGTAGTACGAATGTGAATAAAATATTCCACCTAAGAGGATAGGTGACGATGCAATAGTGTGTGGCCAAATAAAATAGTCTACTGTGTTTGTTAACACTGGACGATTTCCTGTATGCTTTCTACCTTTGTCCCGGACACTACTTCATAGACTTGTCCTCTATTTTTTCAATCCTATGTTCTGCATCAACTTTTCTTTTTCATTCATCTGTTTCTCTAGGTTCCTTTGTTTTGCAAACATATAATCCGAACAGGCCCTAAGAGCAACTTCAATAGAGCGACCCATTTCGTTCGCGGCCGTCTGTTTAGGTCGGCGCGGACAGAAAAGACGGTCCAACGCACCGACCCAAACAGACGCGGGTCCGTTTTTCGTCCGCGGGCGACCCATTCCCGGCCTATTTTTAAGCCTGATTTGCGTTGGCGTGGACACGCGACGGACGTGCGCGCGCTCACCTACTCCTGTCCCCGGACCCGCTCGTCTGTGGCACATTGGCCTTCCTTTCCCCCAACCAACAAGCAACCCTCGCCCCCCGCCTCCTCCGTCACCGCCGCCGCCCATTTTGTCGGCGACTCTTCGCTGTCGCCGCCTCCACATCCGCCCAGCAACGCCGCCCTGCCCCCAGTCGCCTGCCGCCGCCGTTTTGCCGCCGGGGAGCAAGCTGGTTCCCGTCGCCGCTTCCCCCACCGCCCAGCCTCCCGCGACCAAGAAGACGCCTCGCCGCCCCCGCCACATACGATCAGCACGCTCGTCGGACGCCGTCACACTCGCCGGACGCCGGCCGGGCAGCTAGCTGGTCTGTGGGCGCCGCGTCTCCCCTCGCCGGCCGTCTCCTTCCTCGACGCCCGCAAGCTGTTCGACAGTTTGCCAAGGTACGAAAATGGACTCCGTCGATGAGTTCTTTTTCCACAATTTCCTTTGCGACTCCGACGATTCGTCGTCTGACGACGAGGAGGAGATATTGGCTGCCGTGTCGGTCCATCACCACCTCAACAACCAGCGGCCGTTGTTCCGTGGCTCCATTCCGGGCCATCTTCCGGCGTTGAATCGTAACCGGGAGAGCGGGCATTTCCTTCTCTAGAAGGACTACTTTGATACAACAAACCCGTTGTTCAAACATCACAAATTTCGCCGCCGGTTCCGTATGAGTAGGCATGTTTTCAACCGTATTAGAGAGGGAGTGGTCGGCTATGATGACTACTTCGAGTGCAGAGAGGATGCCGTCGGCAAGATTGGTTTCTCATCTTATCAGAAATGCACTGCCGCCATCCGAATGCTTCCATACGGAGTGCCCGGTGATCTCATTGACGAGTACGTCCGTATGAGCGAGTCTGCATGCCTAGAGTCCCTGTATAAGTTCTGCAAGGCTGTGATTGATGTGTTTGGCCCTGAGTACTTGAGAGAGCCGACAGCTGAAGATACAGCCCATTTGTTGGCGATGAATGCTAGCAGGGGCTTCCCGGGGATGCTTGGCAGCATAGACTGCATGCACTGGGAGTGGAAGAACTGCCCTTCTGCTTGGCAAGGACAGTATAAGGGACATGTTAGGGCTTGCATTGTCATACTAGAGGTCGTGGCGTCTCAAGATCTCTGGATCCGGCACTCTTTTTTTGGCATGACTGGATCACACAATGATATCAACGTGCTTCAGCGCTCGCTGGTGTTTGCTAGGCTTGCCGAAGGCAACAGCCCACCGGTGAATTTTACTGTCAACGGCCAGAACTACGACAAAGGGTACTATTTGGGTGATGGTATCTATCCTCAGTGGACCATTATTGTAAAGACAATACCCAACCCCGTCGAAGAGAAAAGGAAAAGATTTGCCCAAGAGCAAGAGAGTGCTAGAAAGGATGTCGAGCGTGCCTTTGGTGTTTTGCAATCTCGATGGGGCATCGTTCGGTATCCTGCTAATACTTGGAGCACGCAGAAACTATGTGAGGTGATGACTGCTTGTGTGATCATGCACAATATGATCGTAGAAGACAAGCGCCCGAAACGTCTGTACGATCAAGGCTTTCAGTTTCAGGATGAGAATGTTGTGCCTGAGTATGGAGTAGCAGCAACATTTGAGCAGTTCACTCAGTTTCATGAAGACATGCGTGATTGGGAAACTCACATGCAACTGCAAAATGATTTGGTTGAGCATATGTGAACTCATGTTGGTAACCAATAGATGTATCTTTTTTTATTCGTTTGCAAAACTATGTGAAACATTTTTATTTTTATTTGACCTATAAACTATACTATTTATTTGGGCGGACTATTTTGTTTGTTAAATTTTCATTTCACAATATGTTGAATGTAATGTAAAATTGGGCGGCTAGCTGGCCACGCCTGCACATATGGGTCGGCGCGTTGGGCGCACTGCCGACCCATATGAAAAACAGAGCGGACGTCGGGCAGGGGGCCAACCCAAACGGATAAAAAGCGGACGAAATCGCCGGGTCGGTCCGTTGGAATTGCTCTAAATTTCGGTTGTAGATGCAATAAGGAGGACCTTGTGGATCACAGCTGCGTGCGTGCTGCCGCCCAAAGATCCTCATGTTTTGAGAATTGGGATGCTGGCCCCCTGTTGCTCGCATCGTTGCGTGCCCATTGGCAAGATGCATACAAGTGCAGACAGCGTGGTTGGTGCACGTGACGCATGCCTCGCATGAGTGGCTCACGTTGCTGCAACGGTCTCGGCCTCGCCCGTGGTCCTCCGACGGACCAGGCGTCCGGGCCCGCGAGGGCCCAATGACATGAGCACCGGGGTCCGGAGGCATGAACCACGGGTGACCTTGCCGTTGATGGCCGTTGACAATGGGTCCTCCAACTGTCCAACTCCAACAGAGCATTCCGTTGAGTTTGATGTCGCCAGGCCGGTAGAATTTTTTCAAGCCTCTGTCGAAGCCTCAAAGGGGTGTACATACGGGTTTCAATTCACAGCAAAGATGTCACCTTACCCTTCCCTTCCCCTCCCCCTCTACCTTTCGTATTCGTCGAAATGGGTTTTCTTTTCTTTCTAATACAAAAAGACAAAACGGGCTACCTACAATTTTTTGGCTGTGCACGGGTGGAAGTCAGTCGACGAGGGACATATACCCCAGTTTCAAGTGTGGATATCCCGACACCTTCCTTTCTAGTGGTTCCCTAGATTTTCGTTGATCACCTTGTGGAGCCGTTCGGATAATCTACCGGCACGGTGGCGTTCGTCGCAAATGCTATTTCTCGCCTGTTGCCAGTCGTAATAGGTCTTGTCTACATCGCGGCATTACTTGGCAGGCCCAATACTATAGCTTCTTTTTTGTAGGGAACCCAATACTGTAGCTGTGCATGAGTTTTTTTATTATCATTTTTTTCACTGTTTTCAATTGGTCTACTCTGATTTTCTTTGGGTTTTCCTTTTTATTTTTTGGTTTTTCTTTATGTTAGTTTTCTTTGTTCTTCCTCTTTTTTAACACATGTCTGATTCTTTTCATACAAATTGCACATTTGCACATATTTTGTACACATGAGGAATAGTTTTTATGCATACTTAATATTTTTTCAAATATAGTTCATACACATTGTACATTTTCATACACATCTAAAAAATCTTTTTACATTCGTTTAACATTTTCCAAATACATGTTTGGAACATTTTTCTGTACATGTTTTAAACATGTTTCTAATCCAAGATGAAACATTTTTTTCGAATGATACAGTTTTTTTCACCATGCAAACATTATTTTATATTATATAAACATATTTTTGAAACGAGTGAACATTTTTTAGAATGTAATCCATCCGTTTCAGAATGTAAAATGTTCTAGCATGTTTTTAAAAAATGGATGTATATAGACGCGTTTTGGTATGTTTATTCACTCATTTTAGTCCATATATAGTCCTTATTGAAATATCGAAAAAAATCTTATAATTAGGAATAGAGGTAGTAACATTCTTTGATTACACGAACATTACTATAAATTGTATAATATTTGTATGTACATTTTATTGAAATGTGTGACATTTAAACATTTTTTAGATGTCACAAACATTTTTTTGAATGATACCAACACTTTTCTAAAAATTGCAACAACATTCTTTACACTACATGAACATTTTTTTAAATAAATATATTCTTTTTTAGATATATGTATTTATATTTTTTACAATATAAGCAATAGTAAAAGAACATGTATTTGGGGTCTGCGTGACAAAACCACACGTCTACCTGGCTCGTAGTGGGCTCCTTGTAGTAGAGCTGAGCTACTGTCTCGCATAAAGTAAGACATAGTGGGCTCTGGGTTCGTCCCTGGGCGCAGCTATACCTTGCTTCTATCGAGACCGAGGGAAGACTCGCCTGAAGGAGGCGCGAGGCGCGCCGGACCAGGCGCGCGGGACGCCACAACTTTTTGTTTTAATTTTGGCCTTTTATTAATCTTGTTCATAATTCTAAATATTCTAAACAAATACTCCCTCGTAAAGTAGTGATCTAAACGCTCTTATATTTCTTTACGGAGGGAGTATGTTACAAGAAAAATATATTTGAAAGAAATGTTATCCAAGCATTTGAAAAATGATAAAATGCCCATATAGAAAATGTTCTGATGTGTACAGAAAATTACAAATGCGTATGAGAGAAGTTGATCATGTGTTTAAAAATGTTAATCAAGCTTTTGAGAAAAATGTTAATCTTGTATTTGAAAGTTTATAATCAAGCATTTGAAAAATGTTAAATTTGTATAGAAAATGACCTTGTATTCAAAAATGTGAACCATTTACCAAAAAAAGTTAATCATGTATTCAAATTTTTTTGCCAAGCATTTGAAAATGTTAAATGTTTATATAAAAAAGGTTGACCATGTATTCAAAACATGTTAATCTTGTATTTGAAAACTATGAATGTAGCATTTGAAAATATAAAATGTGTATAGAAAAAATGTTAACAATATATTAAACAAATGTTAGTCTTGTATTTGAAAAACATTAATCAGGCATTTAAAAACCTTAAATGTGTATAGAAAAAAATATTGAGAATTTTTCAAAAAAAGTTGATCGTATAAGTACAAAAATGTTATTCAAGTATTTTGAAAACTTTAAAATGAGCACGGAAAACATGCTGACCATGTATTCAATAACGATTAACTTTTATTAAAAATGTTAAATGTTTATTTTAAAATTTGTTAGATATATACCAAAACATGTACAATGTGTATGATAATAATAGACATAAACTATATAGGTTTTCAAAAAGGTTAATCATGTATTTCAAAAATAAAATATTTCCAATGTATTAAAAAATTATTGAATGTGTACTGAAATAAGTTATCATGTGTTAAACAAAAAATAAAACAGATGATAATCCACAAAAAAAAGAAATAGAAAAAAGTAAAACAAAAGAAAATGAAGAAATAAACAAAGGTAACCAAACTATAAAGAAGAATGAAAGGAAACCGAAAGAAAAAGGTGAAACAAAAAAGATAAATAAATTTATAGCAAAGCAAAAAGCCCAAAAGAAAACAGGTGAATAAAAAGATAAACTGTAGTGATTGGTAAATAAACAAAAAACACGATGAAAAGCAATAAAATCAGAAGAAAAAAACAATTGAAGAAGTAGAGAAAACAGAATGAGAAAGAAACACGAACAGAATGGAACAACGAACTAATCGAAAGCAGCGAGCAAACGAACGGGCCGACCATTTAATGAAGCGAGAAGGGGAAAACAATCAGCGTTCCATGATATATCTTGCGAAATCACTAATTAAGATACAATTTTTGCAAATGTCACTCCCACCTCCTCATGTTGCGACAAAATGGCGCACTATATGCGTCACTTTGTCGCAACTTTTTTGATAGATCCGTTTATTCAAAACCGTTTATCTTTTAAGCTGTGCGTCCAAATCTTGAATAATTTTCATCATTGGATTCCTCGCGTCGAGATTTTTAAATTTAGATCCCATGTGAATATGTTTTGACGAACTTTTTTCTTCACACAAAAAACCAGACCAAAAAACTAGACAAAAATACGAACCGGGAGCATATTTTTTTCCTTTCACTGTGCCTCCCGCGGAAGCAAATTTGTGCCTCCATGAGAAATGAACCCATGCCTCTCGTGAGAAAAAAGGCACATTATTTTTCGTTTCCGAAAGGCACGGCCATGCCTCTCTGAAACAAATTCATACCTCTCGTGAAAGCAAACCCGTGCCTATTGCGAATGAAAAAAATATAACGTCTATTTTTGTACATTTTCGTGAGGCACGGCCATGCCTTTCGTGGAAGCAAATCCACACCTCTCACAGAAGATTTTTTTTTCTTTTTCTCAAGAAACACGGCCGTGCCTCTCACAAAAGTAAGAAAAGAAAAGACATTTTTTTTCTCTGAGAGGCACGGTCGTGCCTCTCGCGGAAGCACACCCGTGCCTCTCGCTAAAGGGAAAAAACACTTTTTTTTTGTTTTTGACTACGGCCATGCCTCTCGTGAAAGTAAAAAAACGTGTTTTCCTTTTTCGAGAGGCACGACCGTGTCTCTAGCGGAAGCAAATTCATACCTCTTGCGAAAGAAAAATAAAGAAAGAAAAATGCATTTTTTCTTTTTTAGAAATTTCCGATTTTTTTGTCCAATAGCTAAGAAAGACTGGCCAAAAGCCCAAAAAACGAGAAAAACATCTAAAAGCTGAAAACATGTGAAAAGAACAATAAAATTTGAAGGTAGCACTCAGAGCGCGACACGTGACGGCAGCTCACGCTAAATGACACGCTCTAAGCCCAGTCCAAATGACCCTTGAGGGGCTCCTTCATCAGTTATTTTTTTTGGGTGAGGCTCTCTCATCGGTTTTTTTTAAACATCGGTACAGACACAAGCGCTCATATACATGCGCATACACTCATCCCTATGAATGCACACACGCACACCCTATTTTTATGAACACCTCCGAAAGATCAAGCCGACATATCATTTTGAGATTTAGGAAGCTTTACATTTTTTTTTTGAGACAATTTAGGAAGCTTTACATACTGGCGTGTCTGTCTGAGCCCTCGAGTTGGGCTTCTCATGGACTTTGTCTGGTAAATTCTAGACCAACTAGTACTTTGTAGGTCAAATGGGCCGTCCACTCTGTTACATCGCGCAGTAGCATTCCGTTCCCTTTCTTGCGGACCAATACCAGACACAGAGGCGATCGAGAGGGGTCAGAGATTCGGGAGTCGGCGGCGACGCAGGAGGAAGCGCTCGGGGAGAGGCCGCCACCCGCCTGGGAGGGTCTCGGAGAGCGTTAGAGATGGTGCCGGCGAAGGGGTGGAGCCGGAGGGTCGGGAGCGCGCGGTCGTTCGTGGGGAACGCGCTGGGCGGCGTGCGCGGTTGGACCAACGTCGCCTCCTGGGCGGTCGCCGGGAGCCTCGCCTACTACCTCTGGGTCCGACCCGCGCGCCAGCTCCAGAAGGAGCAGCAGGTCGATTTCCCCTTGCTAATTCTTGTTACCGCTGTGATTGTCTTCTATTGGATGGATCGGTCTGGACATATCGCTTTCTCGGATGAGATCGCCGTAAGATGCAGTTGCCCACATCTCTACAAGCCCGTTTAGTTAATTCCAGGAAATTGTCGAAATGATGCGTGTATAGGCGCTGGCATCAAGAGCTTGTTGTTTACTTCTAGGAACTGTGCGTTGGCTTGCTCGGAATTGATGCTGCTGTCTTAGCTTTTGGTAGGGACTGACTAATTGTCAACTTCATTTTATCTGCCAAACTTAAACCATAGGAAACACCATTGAAATTACAGCCGGCTAGTGTCTGTCATGACATTTTACATGGTTGAGCTATCGTTGCTTGGGAAGTTAAACTTGTGAATCTTAATATGGCCTTCTTCCAACAAGAATAATTTGATGATGTATTTTGATAAACACTTCATTCATGGAAATATTATTACTGTCAAACCAAATAGAGCGAATAAATGGCATGCTCTTATAAAAGTGGGACAGCTATGTTCAGCTCTTGCATCCACCATATTGAAAATGATAATCTGAATTGCCTCTTGCTGCGTGTTGTCCTTTTTAAACAGTCACTTGTTCTATTCAAAAGTGTGACTTAGGAATTTCATCCTCCTGTAAGGCACCCTTGTTTATCTACAAGTAAAAGAACCAAATGTTCTAGCAGTTACTCATGTCTCATCTATCCTGATAAGCAGTTAGTACTTATTACTTTTCTTTATCTGAAATTTTCTTTTATAGAGTTGTCTGTTTTCGTTCCATTTCATCCACCGATGTTTTTGCACCAAATTACTTCAAATTGCTGCAGTGTTATCTTGATATTTCACGCTTCTCCACTCTTACTATTATGTTTAATCTGGTGATTTTTCTTTCCACTCTGTTGATAATGGTATATGCCTTTTTTCACAGGAACGAGCTGCTTTAGCTGCTGCCTCGGATCCATACCGTTATGTCGAGAAACGGAGGCCAATTCCTGACCCCCAGGTAACCTTTGTATCTTCACTTTCACTAGATCCCTGAGACCCAGACAACAAGCTATTCCATCAACTGGTTCTGCAAGTTGATTCCTTATCTACTACTGCATGTAATGTCACCAGGACACTGGCCTAACTTACGGGAAGAAGAAGGATCCTCCGAAGTCTGACAACTAGTTCATCTGGGAACATCCTGTACCAAATACGGCGTCCGTTTGACTGGCAACGTCCCAATATGGGATTTCTGCAAGCCTGATTGCTAACGCATGATAAGCATATACCGTTAAAAAGGTTGCTTCCTCATGCTAGCAAGCCAGGTCTTGTTGTCGTCTGAGTCTCTTCGTTTTGAGTAATTTAGCGTTCATCTTTTGAGTTTCCTGCTTGTTTGGACGGATACCGTTTTGTTAGACACGAGGAATCATACTGGAAATGTAAATGTGTAAGTGCTAGATGTTCAGAAATCGGTGTATGGAGACACTACAATCCGTGCATTGTGATACCGTCACTGCTACTGCTACTCTGCTAGTGTTTCCAACATGCTAAATAATAAATCCACTGTCTATGATCGGAGTGCAATTGTTTGTGTGTAGCATGATACTGCTCCATTACAGAAGTGCCGGAAGAAATCTGTATTTTCTTTTGATGCATCTCGGCATTAGGTGCTTCAAATGTGTTTAGAGAGAGATGGAATGTACACATACCCAGATACACTGTTCTTATGAGCATCTTTCAAAGGCTGGGCTACAATTATTTTTTTGTTTCGTGTCCTACAGTTAGTATATACCACCTCATCAAAATATGCAAGCCAGCAACAATTTTCAAGCCCTAGCTACCACAAAATGTACATCATCATATGTCATCATCATGCGCACCTTCATTGAGAAACAACGCTCTAGATCGGCTACACTTCCACCAGGTGATCTCAACCGTCTAGGGTGTTCAAACACCTAAGAGTAATAAGATCCGCAAGGGATTAGTGGGGGAATCAAATTTCTCTTGGTGGAAATGTAGATCGGGGCCTTCTCAACCAATCCCTAGAAAGTCAACAAGTTTGATTGGCTAGGGAGAGAGATCGGGTGAAAATGGGCTTTGGAGCAACAATGGAGTTTAGGGCAGGAAGAGGTAGTTCTTCATGAGGAAGAAGACCCCCTTTTATAGCGGGGAACAAATCCAATCGTCATGCTCTTCTCAGCCCGCACACAAGCAGTACTATCACTCCAGGAGCGGTACTACCGCTTCCTACAGTTATTGAGGAAAATAGAGGCAAGAGGGGAGAACAGAGCGCCGAGCGGTAGTAGCAGCGGTAGTACCGCCCCTAGTGCCGCTCCCACTACCGCTCGTCCTACAGGGTTGTGGCACCCTGGCTCAGAGAAACCGAAACGCCCTGTATTCCAGCCCAGAGATCGAGGAGAAGTCTTCTGGAATACGGCACTGCTTAGCATAGAACAAACCAGCTTTCTATTATTACACGGATATGACTACAAGGTTTCCGATATTACAATGAATAACATCGGCACGGCGACACTACGCCATCCTCAGTTGCCCTATGCAAGCAACAGAACAACTCGAAGCAGCGGAATAACTCTAGCAGCGGGAAAAACTACTAGCAGCGGAAGAACGACGACGGTGGTAATGGACTCCAATCCGCAGGGACTCTGGCTGGAACACTTATCCTAACTCGCGAACACAGGAACAACACCAAACCGTCAAGCAATCCAGACACGACCTGCAAGCTGGCATGACACGCCAGGTCAGTACATTGAATGTACTTGCAAGCTCACAATAAACCAGAAGCATTCAAGACAAACAACATCATGGCAGTTACAAGTTAAATAGGAATTAACATGAGATCATCATAACAACATGACATGAGCAACATGACATCCAAAGTAGTACTCCCAAAATAATACCAGCTACCATCATGAAAATAATCATAATAGCCACTAAGAATCCAAAGGCAACATGAACATGATACCGCTAGAACAATATGAGCATGGCATGAACATATGAATCTGATGATACTAGCATGCAACATGATAACACTACATGCACCAATTATTCTGCTCGGGTTATCTCGTAACCATCACACGCAGCACTTACCAACCTCGGACATCACACGATCATCTCAGGATCAAATCAAGCTTGGTATAAACAATACCGTAGTAATCATTAAATGACCACAAGGAGCTTGATCTTTACCCATGATTCTCGCACAACATCACAAATATCCAACAACTCGGTATCCTCGATACCACCGTGATCCTTCCGGCGATCACAACCACGACCAATACTTGGTCTCAAACCGTGATCCTTACGGCGATCACAACCACGACCAATATTTGGCCCGTGATCCTTACGGCGATCACAACCACGACCAATATTTGGCCTGTGATCCTTACGGTGATCACAACCAACTTATCTCATCTTTGAACCGGGGTTGTTATTAATCAAGTTATTATTAATAGTGTTGACTCACGGTGGGACTGACACGAACTGGGCCCTTATCCGTGGGCGCGGCTATCGATAGATTAATATACACTCTGCAGAGGTAGCACACTGTACCCACACCACGGAACCCATGGCCTCGCACTCCCATTCGGGTGGACCAATGGTGTTCCGACAAAACCGATATATTGTCATGACACTCTCCCGGCCACTCCGACCCACTCCCAACTGGGCTAGTCCTGGGTGGCCCCGTGTCTACCAAAGACACCCCACCACCGTCGTGGTCAAACTCCCTCAAGGGGACCGGATCCATAAAAACAACGGGCACGCAAGGTTATGTCTGCTTACCGGGCCAGGGTACGCACGCCCATAACCTTCCCTCGTGGGAGGCACCGGCGAGATGCACGACAATAGACCCAGTTAGGACCCCCCCATAAGGTAAGCGTGGTTGCACTGGTCAATTTCGATCTGGCGACACCATGACTCAGCCAACAGTTGTTCAAGTTCAATTAAATCCAATTAAACTTGAATGCAAAATGCTGAGCCATGATAAAATAACATGATGCAATTACAATGCATGAACATGATATCACCATAAGCACGGGATGCAACATAACTGTCCATCATATCGACTATGAAATAATCTCCAACTGAACATGGCATGATGACGAGCATAAATATTACAAGTGCAACACTACTCATAGTATAACATGTCATGACCACTAGCATCATCCATAAATAACATGCAAGAATTTATCAATAACACCACCGAGTAACACTTAACCAACTAACAACAATGGAACAATGCCTATTAACAGTACTCAGTAACCGACGTTAGTCATGCACCTAAGAGCATGACCAACCCAACATGTACTACTATCAAGCATGGCAATATGATAGTAATACTAGCAACCAGCAGGGCATGATAACTAGGTGCATAACAACATAGCAAACAAGTAAGCACAAACCCAGAAGCATTTCCGAAACAACGATAACCATATTTTAAACAAGCAATCATTTAATAAATATTCAAGATGAAAACCATGGCTACTGCATGACTATCATGCAAGTGGGTATTGTGGCTTGCCTGGGGATGAAGAAGGCACCGAGGAGAAGTGCGGTGAAGCCGCAGAAAGATTTGCCGGAAATAGTTCTCTCTCGGAGGGGCTGTTTACGTGCAAGGGCAAAAAGGTCATTTTCATAGTGTCAAACCATAGTGAAAATGAAACCAACAGAACGGGCTCGACGAAACGAAGAAGTGGGCTTTGGAATCACCTCATTTGGAGTTGTGGTTAAAAAGATATGAAGGGTTGAAGTTCAGGGACTTTTCTGCAAAAATAGCATCACAAACAAGTCCCTGAGTGGATAAGGCAGAAGCGCAAAGTTAGAAATACGCTTTTTGTTTAACAAAACGCATTCTGGGCTGAACAGAGAGGAAATACGCTTTCTCCAAAAGGAAACGTACCACTTAAACGTACTGGAGTGTTTACGCCTCCACTTAAACACGTGGCAGAGGCGGGGCAGGGGCTTGAGCGGCTGATGTGCGGGTCCCACGGGCTGTGGGGCCTGTCACTTATCCAGCTGGACCGGACGGGTCAACGCGGGGCCGGCCTGGGTGGCTGCCAGGTGGGGTCGGGGAAGGAGGGGGCCCGCCTGGCTCCTGTCTTCTTCCTCCTCCTCGCTGCGCCCTGATCGGAAGCAGAGGAGCAGAGGCAGGGGGACGCCGGCGACGGTCCGGGCGGCTCCGGCATTCTCCGGCCGAGCTCCGGCCACCGGCGGATGCGGGATGCGAAACCGCACCCAACCAGAGGTCCACGAGCGTTGGGGGAAGTGCAGAGCAGCCGCGGCTCGGGGCGACAGGGAGCAAGGGGCGGCGGCCGGACTTGGAAAAGTACGACCACAAGGGCTCCGGTGAGAAGAAAAGGGGTGGGGAGGATCTCCGGTGTGAGAGGCTTCTCCACAAGTGCTCCGGTGAGAAGAAAAGGGGTGGGGAGGATCTCCGGTGTGAGAGGCTTCTAGTGGTGGAGAAAGGGGGAGGGGAGAGGCTCGGGCTTGAGCCAATTTAGGCCGAGGGGAGCGACGGCCATGGCGGCAATGGCGAGCGAGGAGAGCTCCAGAGGCTCGGGCGAGGGGCTGGGGAGGGCTAGTGGAGTGTGCGGAGGCCGCTGGTGTGCTCAAACGCTTCGGGGGAGGGCTATATATAGCCGCGCGAGGGCATGGCCGAGCTGGCGTCGCCGTGGACACGCGGCCGGCGCCGCGGACGCGTGTGCTCGCGCATGGGCTCGGGGAAGGCGATGAGCTATTGATGCAGGGATCACGGAGACGAGGGCGAGCTCGAGGACAAGAGGAGGAGGAGCCGAATGCCATTAAAGCTCGGTCGGCCACAGTGCGTCCGTGGGCGCGCGGCGACAAGAGCTGACGGAGGGGGAGAGGGCTCCAGAAGGACGGCGACGACGCGGGCCAGTTGTGGGACATGATCACAAGCACGAAGACGACGAGAGGAGGAGGGGGTCCAGCACAAACAACCACTGGACGCGCGCACTGCCACAGAGCGCGTGCACAAACACGCCATTGTCGTGGTTGCTACCTCTTGAGCTTGCGTTGGATTTCCCCGAAGAGGAATGGATGATGCAGCAGAGTAGCGTAAGTATTTCCCTCAGTTTTTGAGAACCAAGGTATCAATCCAGTAGGAGGCCACGCTCAAGTCCCTCGTACCTGCACAAAACGATAGCTACTCGCAACCAACGCGATTAGGGGTTGTCAATCCCTTCACGGTCACTTACGAGAGTGAGATCTGATAGATATAATATTTTTGATATTTTTGGTATAGAGATGCAAAGTGAAAAGTAAAAGCAAAGTAAAAAGCAAAACAAGATTAAAGTGATGGAGATTGATATGATGAGAATAGACCCGGGGGCCATAGGTTTCACTAGTGGCTTCTGTCAAGAGCATAAGTATTCTACGGTGGGTGAACAAATTACTGCTGAGCAATTGACAGAATTGAGCATAGTTATGAGAATATCTAGGCATGATCATGTATATAGGCATCACGTCTGTCACAAGTAGACCGAAACGATTCTGCACCTACTACTATTACTCCACTCATCGACCGCTATCCAGCATGCATCTAGAGTATTAAGTTAAAAATAGAGTAACGCTTTAAGCAAGATGACATGGTGTAGAGAGATAAATTCATGCAATATGAAATAAACCCCGTCTTGTTATCCTTGATGGCAACGATGCAATACGTGCCTTGCTTCCCCTTCTTTCACTAGGAAAGGACACCGCGAGATCGAACCCAAAGCTAAGCACTTCTCCCATGGCAAGAACTACCAATCTAGTTGGCCAAACCAAACGGATAATTCAAAGAGACTTGCAAAGATAACCAATCATACATAAAAGAATTCAGAGAAGATTCAAATATTATTCATAGATAGACTTGATCATAAACCCACAATTCATCGGTCTCAACAAACACACCGTAAAAACAAGATTACATCGAATAGATCTCCACAAGAGAGGGGGAGAACTTTGTATTGAGATCGAAAAAGAGAGAAGAAGCCATCTAGCTACTAACTATGAACCCGAAGGTCTAAAATAAACTACTCACACTTCATCGAAGAGGCTATGATGATGTAGAAGCCCTCCGTGAAGACGGCCCTCACCGGCGGAGCTCTGGAACAGGTCCCAAGATGGGATCTCGTGGATACAGAAAGTTGCGGCGGTGGAATTATGTTTTTGGCTCCTGTTCTGATTGTTTGAGGGTACGTAGGTATATATAGGAGGAAGGAGTACGTCGGTGGAGCACCGAGGGGCCCATGAGGCAGGGGGCGCCCTAGGGGGGTGGGCGCGCCCCCCACCCTCGTGACCACCTCTTTGACTCCTTGGAGTAGGGTCCAAGTCTCTTGGATCATGTTCGGTGAGAAAATCACATTCCCGAAGGTTTTATTCCGTTTGGACTCCGTTTGATATTATGTTTCTCCGAAATACCAAAACAGGCAAAAAAAACAGCAATTCTGGGCTGGGCCTCCGGTTAATAGGCTAGTCCCAAAAATAATGTAAAAGTGGAAAATAAAGCCCAATATAGTCCAAAACAGTAGATAATATAGCATGGAGCAATCAAAAATTATAGATACGTTGAAGACGTATCACGCATCCCCAAGCTTAATTCCTGCTCGTCCTCGAGTAGGTAAATGATAAAAAGAGAATTTTTGATGCGGAGTGCTACTTGGCATAATTTCAATGCAAATCTTATTAATTCTTATATGAATATTCAGATTCGAAAGATTCAAGACAAAAGTTTATATTGACATAAAAATAATAGTACTTCAAGCATACTAACAAAGCAATTATGTCTTCTCAAAATAACATGGCCAAAGAAAGTTATCCCTACAAAATCATATAGTCTGGCTATGCTCTATCTTCACCACACAAAGTATTTAAATCATGCATAACCCCGATGACAAGCCAAGCAATTGTTTTATACTCTAACTTTTTCAAAACTTTTTCAATCTTCATGCAATACATGAGCGTGAGCCATGGATATAGCACTATAGGTGGAATAGAGTGGTGGTTGTGGAGAAGACAAAAAGGGGGAAGATAGTCTCACATCAACTAGGCGTATCAACGGGCTATGGAGATGCCCATCAATAGATATCAATGTGAGTGAGTAGGGATTGCCATGCAACGGATGCACTAGAGCTATAAGTGTATGAAAGCTCATCAAAAGAAACTAAATGGGTGTGCATCCAACTTGCTTGCTCACGAAGACCCAGGGCATTTTGAGGAAGCCCATCATTGGAATATACAAGCCAAGTTCTATAATGTAAAATTCCCACTAGTATATGAAAGTGATAACATGAGAGACTCTCTACTATGAAAATCATGGTGCTACTTTGAAGCACAAGTATGGTAAGAGGATAGTAACATTGTCCCTTCTCTCTTTTTCTCTCATTTTTTTTATTTGGGCCTTTTCTCCCTTTTTTATGGCCTCTTTTTATTTGGGCTTCTTTGGCCTCTTTTATTTATTTTTCATCCGGAGTCTCATCCCGACTTATGGGGGAATCATAGTCTCCATCATTCTTTCCTCACTTGGGACAATGCTCTAATAATGATTATGATCAAACTTTTATTTTTCTTATAACTCAACAATTACAACTCGATACTTAGAACAAAATATGACTCTATGTGAATGCATCTGGCGGTGTACCGGGATATGCAATATGACAATGATGAAGTGTGTCATGATGAACTAGATGGTGGAAAGTTGCATGGCAATATATCTCGAAATGGCTATGGAAATGCCATAATAGGTAGGTATGGTGGCTGTTTTGAGGAAGGTATATGGTAGGTGTATGATACCGGCGAAAGGTGTGCGGTATTAGAGAGGCTAGCAAAGGTGGAAGGGTGAGAGTACGTATAATCCATGAACTCAACATTAGTCATAAATAACTCATATACTTATTGCAAAAATCTAGAAGTTATCAAAGCAAAGTATTACGCGCATGCTCCTAGGGGGATAGATTGGTAGGAAAAGACCATCGCTCGTCCCCGACCGCCACTCATAAGGAAGACAATCAATAAATAAATCATGCTCCGACTTCATCACATAACGGTTCACCATACGTGCATGCTACGGGAATCACAAACTTTAACACAAGTACTATTTAAATTCACAACTACTCAACTAGCATGACTTTAATATTATCACCTCCATATCTCAAAACAATTATCATGCTTCAATCTTTTCTTAGTATTCAACACACTCAAAAGAAAGTTTCACAAATCTTGAATACCAAGCATATTATTATTAAGCAAATTACCATGCTATTAAGAGTCTCAAAATGATTTAAGTGAAGCACGAGAGATCAATAGTTTCTTTAAAACAAATCCACCACCGTGCTCTAAAAGATCTAAGTGAAGCACATAGAGCAAAATTATAACGCTCAAAAGATATAAGTGAAGCACATAGAGCAAAACTACTTAGCTCAAAAGATATAAATGAAGCACATAGAGTATTCTATCAAATTTTAATTCATGTATGGCTCTCTCAAAAGGTGTGTACAGTAAGGATGATTGTGGCATACTAAGACACAAGGACACAAATAATACAAGACGCTCCAAGCAAAACACATATCATGTTGGTGAATAAAAATATAGCTCCAAGTAAATTACCGATGGAAGTGGACGAAAGAGGGGATGCCTTCCGGGGCATCCCCAAGCTTTGACTTTTTTGTGTCCTTGGATTATATTGGGGGTGCCATGGGAATCCCCAAGATTAGGCTCTTGCCACTCCTTGTTCCATGATCCATCAAAA